>NW_006922490.1:431804-433549 GCF_000298275.1 Orycteropus afer afer | reverse complement strand
AGATCAATGGAAAAAGAGTAAACACATGGAAACTGAACAACACCATCCTTGAGAAAGACTGGGTAAGAGAAGAAATCAGAATTGAAATTCAAAAATTCCTTGAATCAAACAAGAATGAAAACATAACATACCAAAATCTATGGGACACAGCAAAAGCAGTGATCAGAGGCCAATTTATAACAAAAAATACACACATCCAAAAAGAAGAAAGAGCCAAAATCAACACTTTAAACCAACATCTCCAACAGTTAGAAAAAGAACAGCTAGAAAACCCTACAGTCACCAGAAGAAAGGAAATAATCAAGACTCAAGCAGAAATCAATGAAATAGAAAATAGAAGGGCAATAGAAAAAATCAACAAGACCAGAAGTGGGCTTTTTGACAAGATCAATAAAATTGGTAAACCACTGGCTAATTTAACAAAGTAAAAGAGGGAGAGAATACAGATAACACAAATAAGAAACAAAATGTGTGACATCACAACAGAACCAAATGAAATGAAAAGAGTAATACCAGGATACTATGAAGAACTGTATGCCAACAAATTTGAAAATCTGGAAGAAATGGACAGATTTCTAGAAACACACCACTTATGGAAACTAACACAGACTGATGTGGAAAAATTGAACAGATCCATAACAAAAGAAGAAATTGAACAGGTCATCAGAAAATACCAACAAAAAAAAGTCCTGGCCCAAATGGTTTCACTGGAGAATTCTACCAACATTCAGAGAAGAACTGACACCAATCCTATTCAAGAAAAGGATGAGATCCTCCCTAACTCATTTTATGAGGCAAGCATAACTTTAATACCAAAACCAGGCAAAGACATCACTCAAAAGGAAAACTACAGACCAATAATCCTCATGAATATAGATGCAAAAAATCTTCAACAAAATCCTAGATGATAGACTCTAACAACACATCAAGAAAGTCATTCATTATGACCAAGTGGGGTTCCTATCAGGTATGAAGGGGTGCTTCAACATTAAAGAAACAATCAACGTCATCTACCACATAAATAAAACAAAGGAAAAAAACCACAGGATCATATAAATTGATGCAGAAAAGGCATTTGAGAAAACCCAACATCCATTCCTGATTTGGATCCCAGGGACCTAAGAAAGGTGGCGAGGTGGGAAGCAAGGAGAGGACAAAAAAGGGACCTAAGAACAGGCAGCAAGGTGGGAAGCAGGGAGAGAGCTAAATAAGGCAAAGCGGACCAGAACAGATTGAGGAGTCAGCCGCATGGACGCAGGTGAAAAGAGGGAACCCAGGCCATGCCCCCAAGGCGCAAGGCAGGAAGTCTGGGAGAGGACAGAAAAGGCAAAGGGGATAGGAACAGATTGAGGATTCAACCGCAGAGAGCCAGGTAAGGAGAGGGAACCCAGGCCACCCCCCCACAAGCAGCAAGGTGGGAAGCAGTGAGAGGATAGGAAAAGTAAAGGCGACTGGAACAGATCGAGGAGTTAGCCACAGGGATGCAGGTAAGGGTGGTTGGAGGGGTTTCCAACAGTTAAGGGAGAAAAATTTGTCTGTAGGTTTCTCCTACTGTGGTGAAGTGTTGCTGTGAGACTTGAGGCTGTGCCACTAGTGTTTCAAACCCAGTGAGGTGCACCTGTTGCACAGGTATCAGCCCAGGTTGCAGACTGAGACAGACTAGGAAGAAGGAGGAGGCTATCCACTTCTCAAAGAATTGGCCAGGGAAAACCTTATGAATAGCAGAGAAACACTATCTGATACAT
>NW_006922490.1:403903-429704 GCF_000298275.1 Orycteropus afer afer | reverse complement strand
AAGCTGGATTCAGAAGAGGATGTGGAACAAGGGATATCATACCTGCTGTCAGATGGATCTTGGCTCAAGGCAAAGAATACCAGAAAGATGTTTACTTGTGCTTTATTAACTATGCAAAGGCATTTGATTGTGTGGATCATGACAAATTATGGATAACATTGAGAAGAACGTTGATACTTGATTGTATTCATGAGGAACCTGTACCTTGAGCAGGAGGCTGTCATTCAAATGGAACAAGGGGACACTGCATGATTTAAGATCAGGATGGGAGTACATCAGCATTGTATCCTTTCCCCATACTTATTCAATTTGTATGCTGAACAAATAATCTGAGAAGCTGGACTATATGAAGAAAAACGTGGCATCAGAATTGGAGGAAGCATCATTAACAACCTGAGATACACAGATGATACAACTTTGCTTGCTGAAAGTGAGGAAGACTTGAAGCATTTACTGATGAAAGTTGAAGCATAAAGTCTGCAGTATGGATTACATCTCAATATAAAGAAAACAAAAATCCTCACAACTGGACCAATAAGCAGCATCACGGTAAATGGAGAAAAGATTGATGTTGTCAAAGAATTTGCATTGCTTGGTTCTACAATCAAAGCCAATGGAAGCAGCAGTCAGGACATTAGACAATGTGTAGCACTAGGTAGATCAGTTGTAAAGGAACTGTTTCAAGTGCTGAGGAGTAAGAATGTCTCCTTGAGGACTAAGGTGCGCCTGACACAGGCCATGATATTTCCAATCACCTCGTATGCATGTGAGAGCTGGATAATGAATAAGGAAGACCGAAGACTTGATGGTTTTGAGTTTTGGTGCTGGCCAAGAATGCTGAAGGTACCATAGACTGCCAAAAGAACTAACAGATCTGTCCTGGAAGAAGTGCAGCTGAAATGCTCCTTGGAAGCAAGGATAGCCAGACTTTGTCTCACCTACTTTGGTTATGTTGTCAGAGGGGACCATTCCCTGGAGTAGGATGTCATACTTGGTAAGATGGAGGGTCAACGAAAGAAGCGGAGGCCTTTGATGAGATGGATTGACACAGTGGCTGCAACAATGGGCTCAAGTATAGCAAGTATCATGGAGCTGGCACAGGATCGGGCGGTGTTTTGTTCTTCTGTGCATGGGATCACTATGAGTCGGATGCAACTCGACGGCACCTAACAACATTCCTGATCAAAACTCTCAGCAAAATAGGAATAGAAGGGACATTCCTCAACTTAATAAAGGACATCTATGCAAAACCAACAGCCAACACTATTCTCAATGGAGAGAGACTAAAACCATTCCTCTTGCAAATAGGAACCAAACAAAGATGCCTGCTATCACTACTTCTATTCAACATTGTGCTGGAAGTCCTAGCCAGCACCATAAGGCAAAAGGAAAATCAAAGGCATCCAAATTGGTAAGGAAGAAGTCAAACTACCCCTATTTGCTGATGATACATTCCTGTGCCTAGAAAACACAAGAGACTCAGTCAACAATCTATTGGAACTAATTGAAAAATTTAACATTGTGACAGGATACAAGATCAACATCCAAAAATCAGTTGATTCTTCTACACCAGCAAAGAGCTTGTCAAAACAGAAATAAGGAAATCAATATCATTTACAATAGCTACCAAAAAAATAAAATAGTTGGGAATAAATCTTACCAGGGACACAAAAGACCTGCCCAAAGAAAACTATAAAAACTACTTCAAGAAACCATTAGAGACCTACATAAATGGAAGAACATACCAAGCTCGTTGATAGGAAGATTGAACATTGTGAAAATGTCAATAATAGAATTTGGAACCCAGAAATACATCCATCGACCAATGGTCAGGTGATCTTTGACAAAGGGCCTAAATCCATTAAATGGGGAAGAGAATGCTTGCTTAATAAATGGTGCTGCAAAACTGGATATACATTTGCAGAAAAAGGAAACAAGATCTGTACCTCACACCATACACAAAAATTAACTCCAGATGGATCAAAGACTTAAATGTGAAACCTAAAACTATAAAGTTCCTCAAGGAAAAACTAGGGGCAAATTTAGAGGCCCTAATATATGGCATAAATAGATTATCAAGCATAACCCAAAATGAACAAACAACAGAAGAGAAACTAGATGAATGAGACCTTCTAAAAATTAAATTTTTATGTGCTTCCAAGAGTTCTCCAAAAGAGTCAAAAGAGAATCTACAGATTGGGAAAAAATATTTGGCAATGACATATCTGATCAGAGACTTATATCTAGATTTTATAGAAAACTCCAACACCTCAATAACAAAAAGACAAACAATCCAATTAAAAAATTGGCAGAAGGCATGAATAGACACTACACCAAGGGGGATATTCAGGTGGCCGACAAACATATGAAGAAATGCTCATGATCATTAGCCATTAGAGAGATGCAAATCAAAACTACAAGGTACCATCTTGCTCTAGCACTAGTTGCAAAGTTCAACAAGACAGAGAATAACATATATTTGAGAAGATGTGGAGAGATTGGGACCCTCATACATTGCTGGTGGGACTGTAAAATGGTACAACCACTGTAGAAAGCAATATGGTGATTCCTTCAAAAGTTGAAATTAGAAATACCAGTGGACCCAGCCATTCCATTACTAGGTATATATCCTAAAGAAGTGAGAGCCATGGAAAGAATAGACATATGTACACCCATGTTCATTGCAGCACTATTTACAATAGCCAAAAGATGGAAACAACTGAGAAATGGATAACCAAACTATGGTACATACACACAATGGAATATTATGCAACCCTAAATGACAATGTAGAATCTGCAAAACACTGCATAATGAGGGTGAACTTGGAGGATATTATGCTGAGTGAAATAAGTCAATCACAGAAGGACAGATATTGTTTTAGTCTGTTATAAAAGTCAAAGAAAGGTTTAGATATGGAAGGAAATTTTCTTTGTTGGTTACCAGTGGTGGAAGGTTAGGGTAGGCACAGGGGGCCAGGTTTGCTGGTCTGATAGAGCTTGGTGGAACCACTGAGACTAGCCTCCAGCTGCTCTTCAGTTCTGGAATTGAACCCACACCTATGGCTTCCAGTCAAACAAAACACAGGCATATAAGCTGAACATTTACCTGAGGCAGATATAGTCCTTGGAGAGAAAAATCATGGGAGAAAGAAGGGCTGTTTAAGCACAGGGAGACAGCTCAGGGGAAAGGAGTCCATGGAGGGATGGACGCAGGGAAGAGGTAACTATCGGGAGGAAGTGGGAGAGGAGCTGTCACTCTGAGTCAGATCCAACTCAATGGCAGTGAATTTGATTGGGGCAGTGAATTTAAAAGGAGGAAGGGGGTTTTCTAATGCATTTTATCTTTAACAATTGGTTTTTAAAAGTCTGATATTTAGGCTTTTAAAATTTTGAGCATATAGATGGACGACAAACAGAAAAAAGATAGCTTAAAAATTAAAAGCAAGCAAGCTTTCTCTTGTGTTCTTTCCTTTAAGAAATCTAACCAAAGAATGTATTGTGAAAAAAAAGTAGCTATTTGAGAATAAAAATACAATCTACATTTTACGAGGGATAAATAGTTTCAATTAAAATACTACCCAAGAAGAGAATTAGTTTCTGAATCAGGCTGAACACTGGATAATTTAGTATTTAAAACGTTTGGTATTCAGAATAGTGATTTTAATGAGTTGAGAAGTGTTTTCTTCAATGAACATTTCCAAAACAATAAGCAATAATCTATCAATGTAGGAGTCAGCAGGAGGTAGAGTTTTATTTACACATTAAAGGTGGTAAGGTTGCAGAAAGCCAAGGAGTATTTTCAATTGTTATTTCTGCAGAGAAAAATGTTAAAAGGAAAACCCGCAAGTTACTTAGAGGCTGAGGCTATGGAGGGCTGTAATACATGATTAAAGCATGAGTGTGCCTGTCACTGGAGCCTCTTGCCCGAGGCTGACTGCACTGCACCTATGAATAGCTATGCCAAGTTTGATGCTCGGACATGTTGCTTTAAAGAGAAAAAGGTAAAGTAAATTTAAGAATTGTGAATTAGGAAGATAAATGTGGACAGTAAGTTCCCATTCTAAATCAAACAACAGTTATCCCACCTTGCTATGAGGAAACAGATGGTGGTAGTTAACAGATCCCTCACAATCATTAAAATTAGGGCATTGAGCTAGATTGCACTAAATGAAGAAAAACATACTTGCTGAAATGTAGTAAATTTTAATTGTTACCTCATCTACTTCATAGCAAAAAAAAAAAAAAAAAGGATATTTAAAGTAAAAACAAAGAGTTTATTGCAGTAAAGGAGCATTTTGCAAAAGAGAGTCAAAAACTTTTGACAAAGTACTCCAAGGAGCTATACCAAAAACCAAGCTCACTGCCATTGAGTCATTTTTGACTCATAGCAACCCCCATTGGGTTTCTGAGGCAGTAAATCTTTACAGAAGTAGATCGCCCAGTCTTCCTTCTGTGGAGCAGCTGGTGGGTTTGAATCACTGACCTTCCAGTTAGCAATCAAGTCCCTTATCCACTACACCACCAGAGCTCCTCCAAGGGGCTATAGAGATACAAAAAAAAAAAAAAAAAACCCACTGCCATTGAGTGGATTCTAACTTACAGTGATACTGTTAGACAAAGTGGAACTATTCCAAAGGGTTTCCAAGGTTGCAAAAGTTTGTGAAAGCAGACTGCCTCATCTTTCTTCCACAGAGTGGCTGGTGGGTTCGAAGTGCCAGCCTTTTGGTTATCAGCCCAATGCTTTAACCACAGTGCTGTCAGAGCTCATCATAGAGATATAGAGGTTAATAAAGATAAAAACCACAACTGAGGGGGGTACATTTGGTTTATATCTGATTGGATGATGTTTACAAATTTGCAGATACTTAGGTCTCCACTGAACATCTCTAGAGGCGTTGGTCTTCTTTGTCAGGATGATCTTGCTATAGGTGACAGGATTTTGGCTGACTATAAATTTTCTGAAACAATTTTAAAATATAGATACAGCGTACTATAAAGGGGGTCTAGGGGCATTTTTTGAGAACTGGCCAATCACCAAAACAACATGTTTCCTGGCACATTAATCATCTAGACACTTGTAGCTTATCTTCTGAGGTGAGCAGAACTGAAATGGTTTCTGAAAAATGCTCAAAGGAAGAATAATTAAGTTAAATCTGCATTATACTGGTGGATTTTATTAAAAAATAAAAGCAAAGACTTTTTTGAAAGAATAAAATTGTCACAAATGAAAATGCTAAGTATTCTTATGCTTAATGGGAGGAAAAAGGTTTTAATACAAAACAACTATAGACATGTCTCTAACATTATTTTATCTAACCATAAGTGAATCTCTCTGAAACTTAACCATACATGTTTCTTTAACACGTTTGTGAGAAAGCAAAACCACATTTTTCTATAAAATTGTGTTTCTAGGTCAAAGATACAGTGGAAATTTTGGTCAATAAAATAAAATAAATAACAAGCTGTCATTTACAACAAAATGGAAATACTTATTGTAAGAAAAATTCTATATGAGACATTAGTCAAGAGTCTTTAGTCATGTCAAGGCCTTAGTTTTAAAATGTACTTCACTACCCTTTCTAAGATGCAACATTGAAAGGGCTAAACACAATTCAGTGCAAAGTGACACAAACTCATATAGAAAATTGTATATAACACTGCCTTTGATTGCATGGCATGGACACATCTTAAATTGACACACACAAAAAAATGAATTCTTGCTTACACTGCTTCTCAAACTAGTTCTTTACTCTGTGTTCAGGAAATAGCAATACAAATGGCCAAACTTCTTGAGCCAGAAATCTGGCAATCATCTTTGATTCCTTGTGTTCTCTTGCCCCTGAACTACCAACCCATCATCAAGTCTTGTTGATTCTATGTGCAGAAAAACATCTTGAATCAATCTATTTTTCTTCACCTTTACTGCCACTAGTTTAGCCCCCCTCACCTGGTGGAGAAATAGTAATCTTCTCCTTAGGAAGAGAACAATATCTGGAGCCAGTACAATTATTTTATAAAAAATGAATGGCATTATTATTTTTAAAAAATTAGTAGGAAACTAAGAAACAAAATTTTCTAACTAAAATGTAATATAAAATCAACAGAAACTGATCTGCAGATAAATGAGATATTGGACTTAGAAAATAAGAATTCTAAAACAACTACAATTAATATATACAAGAAAACAAAGGAAAAGATCAGAGAAAATAAATTAAAACTTGAAAATGTTATTAAATTTTTGGAGTCATTAATAAAGAATTCAATATAAATTCTGAACTTGAAAGCTGTTGTAACTAGTATTATGGTCTTTAGAAAAGAGCTTTTACATTAGACAAATAAGAAAAGAAGATTAGTAAACTGAAAGATGGATCATTTGAATCTAGGCAAACTAAAATGGAAAGGATAAAATATAAAGGATATGGCACAGAGAGTAAGAGACAAGACATCTGGGAAAAATGCAGAAAAGAAGAGAATGAGAAAAAAAAGCCATACTTAAAGAAACATTTAGCAAGGATTTTTGAAAACTTGAAACCTGTCAACACACAGAATTAAGCAGAATTAACCCAAGAAAAATACCAAGGCACGTCAGAGTAAAATAGTTAAAGTAAAAGGACAAAGGGAAAAACTTTTCAACAATAAAGCAAAAAAGACACATTACATTCAATGGAAGTAAACCAGGACTGCAATTCTCAATAGAGGTCAATGGGTTCTAGAGAGAATGTAATGATATAGTCATATATCACATAATGTCCATTTGGGCAACATGTCACCACATATACACACATGGTCCCATATGGACCAGACTACTGGTATTCACACAATGTCCTGTTTCACAGAATATATTGTGGATGTTAAGCAATGCATGAGTGTATATTTGAAACTTTAGAAAAAGAACTGTCAAATTAACCTCATGCAGGACCCACAAGAAACTTGAGATAAACTAAAGATTATTTCACTCAAAAATAAAAATGTAAACAAAGTTTGCCTTTGATTGATGTTCTCTAAAAGAAACATAAAATGGTAAAGTGAATTGTACAGATTGAAGCAAATCGATCCCAAAAAGAAATGCTGAAATTCAGGAATAAAGGAATAGAAATGGAAAGAGTAAAATGCAGGTGGATAAAAATGAATACGATCTGAGATAAACAATGATAACAATATCTTTTAGGACTTAAAACATATAGAGAATTAATATGCAAAATAGGAGGGAATGAATAGACTTAAAAGAGTTTTAAGGTTCTACCATTATTAAAAAAATAGTAAAAGCAATAATTAATAGTATACCATGACATCATGATACATGTTATTGTAATATCTAAGTTAAATAATAAAATAATGTAACGTAATGTATATAGGAGCTCTGGTAACATAGTGCCAAAGGTACTTGACTGCTAACCAGAAAGCTGGCGTTTCAAACCCATCAGCCACAGCCACTCCTGGGAAGGAAGATGGGGCAATCTACTTCCGTAGTGATACTGCCTCGGAAACCCAAGGAGGGGTCACTATGAGTCGGGTCCGATTCGACAGCACATAACAACAACAACACTAAGTTATCACAAAAAATAACAGAGATAGATTAAATTTAATGAAAGAAAGAAAAAGAAAACCATAACACTGGTGGGGAAAATAAAAAACAAGTATGAAGTTGATAAATACAAACCAAAATATATTAGTTACTAGATTTAATTGAAGTTTAAGATTGTCAGACTTGTTAAGGCAGGGGGGACAACTATATTTATATTACTTACAAGACACATACCTTAACTTTTTTTTTTTTTTTTAATAAAAATCTGAGTTCTGCTTCACATTTTTCTGCTGCTCTAGCCAGGATCATCTATTGTGACCCTGGTCAGAATGGTCAGTGGTGGCAGCCAGGCACCATCTTATCCTCTAGTCTCAGAGGAGGTGAACTTGTGGTTCATGTAGAATGGTTTCTTCTCTGAATTTTTGGTTACCTTCTCACTCTTGTTTCTGGCAAGTAGAGAGCCATAGTTGTGTCTTAGATCACTGCTCACAAGTTTTAAGACCTCAGATACTACTCTCTTCACAAGAACGCAGATCATGATTTCTTTAAACTACGTTATACCGGTTAATTAAGACATCCTGTGAGAGACTATGGTCCTAAGCTTTCAAACCTAGAACCCAGTTATGAGAGACATACCTTAAATTTTAAAAGACAGAAAGTTAGAAAATAAAGGAATAATTAAAAAATAAAATAATATAAAAACTCTAAATGATAGAAAGTTGGTGAGAAAATGTCTAATATAGTAGATTTTAGACAAAAAGTATTACTAGTTATATGGAATATTTCATAATGATAAAGAAGTTAAGCTAACAGAATAATATCCATTATAAATCTGAATGACTCCCAGTGGCATTGTATTTAACTGCTCAACTGCTAACTGAAAGGTTAAAGATTCAAATCCACACAGAAAATCCATGGGAGAAAGATCTGACAATCTGCTTCTGTAAAGATTAGAGCCTAGAATATCCTATGAGGTTCCATCCTGTCCCACAGAATTATTATGAGTCAGAATCAACTCACCAGCACACAACAACAATGATAATATGCGTTCAGTACAGCTTCAACCACCACTGATATGTCAGTTTGTCCTACTGTGATCACTTACATATTGCTGCAATGCTGGAAAGTATGTCATTGGTATTTTACATAGCAATAGGGGCATGAAAGGTGGACAGCTTTCAGTGGGGCTTCCAGAGTAAGACAGACAGGAAAAAGGATGTGGCCAAGTCCACTTCTGAAAAAAATTGACCATTGAAAACCTTATATATAGCAGGGATATAATTTCTAATATAGTGTGGGAAGATGAGCCCCTCCATCTGGAAAACACTCAAAATACAACTAGGAAAGGACTGCTTCATCAAAGTAGAGTCAACATTAATGACTTGAGTAGAGTAAAGCTTTGGGACTTTCATTTGCTTCTGTGGCATAAACAAAATGTGAAGAAACAGTTGTAAATGCCCATTGATAATTAGAAAGTGGAATGTACAAAGTAAGAGTCTAGGAAAACTGGAAGTTGTCAAAAGTGAAATTGAAGGCATAAAGACCAATATCCTAGGAATTAATGAACTGAAATGGCCTTGGAATGGCCATTTTGAATCTGACAATCATATGGTCTACTATGCGGGGAATGATAAATTGAGGAGGAATGATATCACATTCATCATCAAGGAGAATATTTCAAGATCTATCCTGAAGTTCAGTGCTGTCAGTGATAAGATAATACCCATATATCTACAAAGAAGATGAGTCAACATGACTATTACTCAAGTTTACGCACAAATTACTAAAGCCAAGGTTGAAAAAATTGAAGATTTTCTCCAAATTTGCAGTCTGAAATTGACCAAACAGGCAATCAATTTGAGTTGATAATTATTGGCGACAATAATACAGATATTGAAAATGAAGAAGCATCAGTAGTTGGAAGATATAGCCTTGGTGATAGAAATGACACCGGAGACCACAGGATGGAATTATGCATGATCAATGACTTATCCACGGCAAATATGTTTTTTCAACAACATAAATGGTGATGATACACATGGACCTCATCTCACAGAATACATAGGAATCAAATTGACTAGATCTGTGGAAAGAGATGTTGGAAAAGCTCAATATCAGAGCAATAATAAGTCCAGGGGCTGACTTGCTTATATGTAAGTTTAAACTGAAGCTGAAAATATTAGGACAAGTCCACGAGAGTCAAAATATGACCTTGAGCATATTGCATTCGAATTTAGAGAACATCTAAAGAATAGATGTGAGGTATTGAACACTAATGACTGAAGACCACATGAGTTAGGGGATGGGATCAAGAACATCATACAGGAAGAAAGCAAAAGGTCATTAAGAAGACAGGAAAGGAAGAGAAGACTAAAATGGATATCAAAAGAGACTCTGAAACTTGCTATTGAATGGAGAATAGCTAAAATGAATGGAAAAAATGATGAAGTAAAAGAGCTGCACAGAAGATTTCAAAGGGCAGTTTGTGAGGACAAAATAAAATAATATAATGAAATGTGCAAAGACCTGGAGTGGCAATATCAAAGGGAAAGAACACATTTGGCATTTCTCAAGATGAAGGAACTGAAGAAAAAATTCAAGCCTTGTGTTGTAATATTTAAGGATTCTATGGGCAAAATGTTGAATGATGCAGGAAGCATCAAAAGATACCAAAAAAAAACCTCACTGCCATCAAGTTGATTCCAATTCATAGTGACTCCCTTTGGGCTTCTGAGGCAGTAAATCTTTATGGAAGTAGATTGCCCAGTCTTCCTTCCGCAGAGTGGCTGGTGGGTTTGAATCAACAAATGCAGTCAAATGCCTTAGGCACTATGCCACCAGAGCTCCTTGCAAAAGATAATGGAAGGAATACACAGAGTTACTGTATCAAAAATAATTGGTCTATGTACAGCTACATCCAGAGATAGCATATGATCAAGCAACAGTGGTTTTGATGGAAGATGCTGAAGCTGCACTGAAGGAGTTGGTGAAAAACAAGGCTTCAGGAATTGATGCAATACTCACCAAGGTGTTTCAACAAATGGATGCTGTGCTGGAGGCACTTACTCGCTATGCCAAAAAATTTGGAAGACATCTACTTGGCCAACTTACTAGAAGAGATCCATATTTGTACTCATTCCAAGAAAAGTGATCCAACAGAAAGTGGAAATTATCAAATAGTATTGTTAATATTGTTTGCAAGTAAAATCTTGCTCAAGATAGTTCAAAAACAATGCAGCAGTATATTGACAGGAAACTTCCAGAAATGCAAGCTGGATTCAGAAGAGGATGTGGGATGAGAGATATCATTGTTGATGGCAGATGGATCTTGGCTGAAAGCAAAGAATACCAGAAAAGATGTTTACTAAGCATTTGACTGTGTGGATCATAACAAGTGGATAAGATTGAGAAGAAAGGAAATTCCAGAACAACTTAATTGTGTTTATGAGGAAACTGTACATAGACCAGGAGGCTATCATTCAAACAGAACAAGGGGATACTGCACGGTTTAAAATAGGAAGAGTGTGTGTCAGGGTTGAATCCTTTCACCATACTTATTCAATCTATATAATGAGCAAATCATCCAAGACACCAGGCTACAAGAAAAAGAATGCAGCATCAAGATTGGAAGAAGACAACCTGCAATATGCAGATGACATAACACTACTTGCTGAAAGTGAGGATGACTTGAAGCACTTATTGATGAACATTGAAGAATACAGTCTGCAGTATGGATTACACCTCAACATAAAGAAAATGAAAATCCTCACAACTGGACCAATAAGCAACACTATGATAAATAGAGAAAATATTGAAGTTGTCAAAGATTTCATAATACCTATATTCACAATCAATACCCATAGGGGCAGCAGTCAAGAAACCAGACATTGTATCGCATTGGGCAAATCTGCTGCAAAAGACCAGTGTAAAGTGTTAAAAAACAAAGTTGTCACTTTGAAGTCTAAGTTGTGTCTAACCCAAGCCATGGTATTTTCAGTCACCTCATATGCATGTGAAAGATGGCCAATGAGGAAGGAAGATCAAAGAAAAGTTGATGCTTTGGAGTTGTGGTGCTGGTGAGAAATCCATGTACTACCAGAAGAAGGAACGTAACTGTTCTGGAAGAAGTTCAGATGGAATATTCCTTGGAAGCCAGAATGTCCAGACTTCATCTCATCTACTTTGGCCACGTTGTCAGAAGGGGTCATTCGCTAGAGAAGGATATCATGCCTGAGAAAGTGGAGGGTCATTGAAAAAACGAAGACCTTCAGCAAGATGAATTGACACAGTGACTAGAGCGATGGGCTCAAGTAAAGCAAGGATTGTGAGGATGGTGCACCACTGGGCAGTGTTTCATTCTGTTGTACAAAGGGTCACCGTGAGTCAGAGCCAACTCAACAGCACCTAAAACAATGAAACTAAGCTGGAAGCAAATAACAAAAAAAATGAGTAGGAAACAAGCACTTTTTAAAAATTATGCAATGTTCGTTTTAAATATATTGGTCAAGAAGAAATTATTATAAAACTTTAAAATATTTTGAAATGAATGAAAATGAAGGGAGTATGTATCAACAATCATTGGATACACAAAACACTGATTAGATAGAAATACATTGCCATATATTAGAAAAGAAGAACGGTAATCTATGTTTCCATCTCAAGTAAGTAAAAAATGAACAACAAATAAAATCCAAGTTTATAGAAAGTATTTAATAAAGGTCACAAATCAGTGAAAAACCAATAAAACCAAACACTGATATTTTTAAAAAAGATTTACAAAATTGATAAACCACTCTCAAGGCAGAAAAGGAAAAAGAGAGAGAGAAGACACAACTTAAGAATATCAGGAATAAAAGGGATTAGTATGCATTTTATACACATTAAGAAATAATAGAGAATATTACAATTTTATGTCAACGAATTAGATAAGATAGAGTGTATTCCTAGAAAAAAAAAATTCAAATGTTTTTTCAAGAAAAATTAGAATATGATCTAATACAGAAACTAAATTTATTATCAGAAGAATTTCTATAAACAAAATTTCAGTCCAGAATGATCACTAATATTTTAGAATGAATATATATTAAGGGATAGAAGGGCTCACCAACAGGCATATTGTACTGAATCAAGATTTTAGGCTATCTCTTGTGGCTAAATTGCAGGAAATACACTTTGATATTTTTCAAATCCAGATATTAAGGAAGTTCATGACATGACAGTTCAATTACAGAAGACTTTTAATGATAATATCTTCACAGCTCATTGTGAAAAACTAAAGGGGTCCTGGACATTTACATGAGCTTAAGTCAAAAAGATTATTTCAAAAGCACCTAATTCCTCTAGACCCAAAAGAATATCACTTGGAATATGCCTTGACTTACTTGAGGACCTTAAACACAACCTCCCCAACAGCTTCAGAGGTCCTTATACGTGTAGACAGGACACCTCCTTGGCCACATTCAGCGTGACCCTGTAGAGCAAAGCGAGCCAACGTTAACCAGCATATCTGCTGCCTGAAATGATCACAGGAAGATAGGACACACCATCACATCCCATTTCACTTAGGCTTTCCTCTGAAAAGTACCATATGAGAGTCCTGAATGAGGATCCGCCAAAAACTAAGATCAAGTCTTGCAGAGGCACACCACTGGTGAAGTTCAGATCTTTTTGCATTCAAATTTAAGGTATATAACCCATGCCCAAGCATGTTTATTTTTGATCTGTGTTAACACTTTTTCTGGCCAGATGTAATGACTGTCTAGGGAATATTCTATTGCCTTAAAATATGAGCAGTTTTGGGTTGTTGCTGCTGTTGTTACGTGCCATCGACTAGGACCCGACTCATAGCGACCCCTCCTTGGGTTTCCGAAGCGGTATCACTACGGAAGTAGATTGCCCAACCTTCCTTCCGAGGAGTGAGTGGTGGTGGTTTTGAACCACCAGCATTCTGGTTAGCAGTCAAGTGCCTTAGGCACTACGCTACCAGAGCTCCTAGTTTTGGGGTGGGAACTTTTTAGTGCGATTGGCTGGGAGGAGAGGGTATTGTTTTCTGTTTCTTTGTTTAACTGAAGTTCCTGAATTGTGAGTTTGTGTAAATTTACAAACCACAGAGGACTTTATCTCTCAGGTATTTTGCCTTCTGTTATGTGGTCTCTGTTACTGGCCAGAAGTCCAAACCAGATTCCACATCCCTATTAAGAAAAGTTACTTTTCATCTTTAATGAGCTTCATAGACAGGTAGCAAAGACAACAGACATAATTTATTCATACAGTTCACAATCCACACTGGCAGTATAAACAAGAGGTTCAGCTTGTCCACACTCAGCTCCAAAACAAATCACTACAAGCAAAAAAAAAAAAGAAAAAAGTGCTACGCTGGCAATCACTACCTACAGAGGAAGCCAATGGTGGGAAATAGAGCAGACAACAAAGAATGAATGGGGTGCAGGACAGGTTCCCAAAGAAGAAATCATAAAGAAAAACTGCACACATGCACATATGAAAAGGGGTAAGGGAAGGGAGATTTTTATTTGGCATCTACAATAAAGAATAAGACTAAGGGAAACCAAGTCTGCATTTGAAAGGACCTTGAAAGATCAGTCCACCTCTACTCTGATTAATGAAAGAAATATTTTGTTTTGTTTTTGTAAATACCAGTCTAACCTCATATGGAACACAGATGACCAGCACTTTTATTTTTGTCTCCTAGCTCTGGTAGCGTAGTGTCTAAGGCACTTGACTGCTAATCAGAAGGCTGGGGGTTCAAACCCACCAGCCGCTCCTCCTAAGGAAGGTTGGGTAATCGACTTCCGTAGTGATACTGCCTCGGAAACCCAAGGAGTGGTCTCTATGAGTCGGTCCGACTCGAGGGGACATAATCACAACAACAACAAGATTTGCCTTGTTATGGCTATTCTGTACTTAATCTTTCATGTTACCTCTTCCTGTTGCTGGAGCATTCAGTAGATTTAAATCTTAGCCAACTACTTAAAATTTTCTAGACTTTTATACATGTACTATCTCATTGAATCCTTAGTAAATGTTTGTTGTAATTTTTTATATGACTAAATAAGGACATGTTCTTGTCATTGTTAGGTGCCATCCAGTCGTCTTCAACTCATACCTACCCTAGGTACAACAAAATGAAACACTGCCCAGTCCTGCGGCAGCCTCACAATACATGCTATACCTGAGCCCAATAAATAAGGATGTAGAGAAGCAAAATAATTGATCACATCCATTCAGCGTCTTCCCCCATTGCCCTTAGTCAGTCCTAGCTCCTGCCTTCTGTTTTGGTCAGGTGATCTTGGTCACTTCTGTTTCTATGGTACTGGCTTCTACAATCTTGCTTCCTCCTCCCACTCTCTACCTATATCACAGGTAAACTGGTACAGCATACCTATTTTTCTAATGTCTATGTCAACAATAGAAGTTAGAAAGCTAGAAAAGTTCCTTTCCAAGACCCCGTTATGGGATTATGACATAGTTCTTACCAATGAGACTGGGAATTCCATGGAAAAAAATTCTTTCTTAATAAGTGGGGTAGGGACAAGAAAGTTGGAAAGTTCCACCCACTGAGAATATTTTATCACTAAAGTTTTTAGAATTATCAGCTCATGCTGATAATGAAAAGCCAATTAACTTTTATTTAGATTTATTAAACTTAAAACCCATTGTTGTCAAGTCAGTTCTAACTCATACTGACACTGTATGTCGGAGTAGAACTGCCGCAGAGAGCTTTCAGCACTGTAAATCTTTATAGAAGCAGATTGCCACATCTCTTTCCCAGGGAGAAGTTGATGGATTCGAACTACCGATATTTCAGTAATCAGACGAGCACTTAACCACTGCACCACAAGTGTTCCCAGTTCCGTTTATTATTAATTTTCTACTAACAGTACACCCTTTACTGCCTGTACTGGGGTATACTACTTCCATCACTCGCTCCTTCCCCCACCCCCACCTCTTTGACACGGATACAACAACACTTTTCCTCCTTACAACCTGAGACTAGATATTTGGCTAGAGTTGCATCTGCCATCTTTTCTGTTAGCGAAAGGCTACAAAATCATAGTACATCCTTAATCCTCTGTAATAATGCCAGCAATCATCCCACCAGGATATTTGATACTTGAAAAAAATAAAATGTCCAATTGTTATAAGGCACTCTTAGGTTATCTGTTACAGCCAAAGGTTATCTGTTGTTGTTGTTAGGTGCCGTTGAGTTGGATCTGACTCATAGTGACCTCTCCTTGAGGTTCCAAGACAGCATCACTACGGGAGTAGATTGCCCAACCTTCCTTCTGAGGAGTGGCTTGTGGGTTTGAACCACTTGCCTTCTGGTTAGCAGTCAAGTGCCTTAGGCAATACGCTACCAGAGCTCCTAAAGGTTATCTGTTACATCTAAATATGACCCTTGTGAGGTGTCTATAATTTTTTTGTTTTGTGTTTTGGGGGAAGGTTGTTTTCATTTTTATTGAGGTAGACAAATGTCCTTTTATTTAGTAAGTTTAATGCATTAGCATTAATATAATCATTGCTATATTTGGTTTACATCTACAATCATACTATTTACATACTAGTTTTCTTTTTTTTTTCTGCTGCTGCTGCTGTTTGTTTTGTCCTATCTCTTTTACCTCCTTTGGTTTCTCTTGGAGTATTTTTTATCACATAATTTTCAAATATTAGATTGCAAGTTACAAATTATTTTATTATTCTTTTAGAGGTTACCTTAGAGATTACAACAAATATCCTTTACATGTTAGAATCCATTATAAGTACTACTACTTCCCACACAAGTCTAGGTTCTTAAAATATGTAAGCATAGTTCACTGCATTCTTCCCTTTTTGTGTTATTTTATTACACAAGCTAATTCCACAAATATTTTTAAATTCACAAGGTGTAATTATTGTTGTTTAGTGCAATCAATAGCCATGTAGATTTTCTCCTATATTATAATCTGTTGCTCTTAATTCCTTTCTACACTTCTACTTTTCTTTTTCATTAGGGAAAATGTTCCTTCTGTCTGAAGAACTCCCTTTAGTGTTATTATTTATTTCTTTTTTAAATGCAGATCTGTTAGCCACCAAGTCTCTTTATTTTTGCTTCTCTAAAACTGCCTTTGTTTTTGCTTGCACTTTTAAAGAATGTTTTACCAAATATTCAATTCTTGGTTGGCAGCTCTTGTTTCTCAGTTCTTTAAAATGACATTCACTTTTATTCTATTAAGAAATAAGCTGTCAGCCTTACTATTGTTCTTTTTGATAGAAATATTACTTTTATTCGCTGACTTCTTGTTGATTTTTTATTACCTTTTGTTTTCTGTGTTTTATTAGCATACTGCACAGTAGTTTTCTTAGTATTTATTTTGCTTGGGCTTCATAAAAATTCTAGAATCTGTAATTTTCTGTTTCATCAATTCTGAAAATTTCTAAATGTTGTCTCTTATGACACTGCATCTATCATATTCTCTCTATCCTCATGTTATGGAAATCCAATTATATGTATATTTAGACCTTTACACCATGCCCCATATAATCTCCATATTTTTCTCTACTTTTCTTCCTTTCCACTCTTCATTCATCAATCTTCACACTTCTATCTTCCAGTTCACTATTTTCTCTTCAGTTGATCTAATCATTGTGAAACCCATTCAATCACTCTTAATTTCAGTTATTACGATTTTCACTTATTGAAATTCCTTTTGACTCTTTCTATAGATTTAAGTAGTTATGTATAATTCTCCATTTTATTTCCTGTTTTCTTAAGCATATGAATCACAATTACATGTGATAATGCCAATATCTAGATCAATCTTGAACCTATTCTAAGATTTATTTTTCTCTTCTCTTCTCCATTGCAGTGTGCTATTTTTTTTTCTTTTACTGAATGTTAACATTGTATGTGACAAATTATAGTGATTTTCATAGCCTTTACCGGAGAGAATTCATCCCATCCTTCAGGAGACAGCTGAAGTAGAGCATATCACATCAACGTAATCATAGACCACAATGTATTAAGATAGAGTTTCAAGATATTTTAGGTTTAATCTCTCCCTGGTTTACTTACACTAGGGATCTCAACTAAGAGCCTGGGGTGTTTCTTAGGGCTCTTCTTCCTTGACAGTTCCTTGATTCCAATTTTACTTTCCTCAACACCCTGAGATTACAAAATAGAGAGTATTCTTTTTCAGCTGCTTTTTTATTGACTTTTTCTTTTTCCTGTACATATTAAGAATTCAGCAAATGTCTCAATGGAAAAATACAAGCGTCAAGCTTACTTCTCTATGCTACTTTCTCTCAGGGTTCTGGTTACTTTAGCAGCCTCAAACTTCAATTTTTATTTCCTCAACTCCAGCAGCCTCTCAGCCTCTGCCTTTTGGCAGCCACCCTGTTTATGACTTCTCAGCTTCCCTCACCCCATTAACAAATGGCCTTAGGGAAAAAGAAGTACACACACTACTGGGTTCACCTCAAAGAGCTCCTTTTTGTCTGGATCCTTGTCCCTCAAAGTCTCACTGCCTCAAAGGCATTCTGGTCCCTTGAAAGAGTTGCACTCTTGTTTTTATTTTTTAGATTTTCCAATTTTTTTCTCAGCAGGACTATCAGTATATTAGATACTATTCTACCGTAGCTAAATGTGAAGTGTCCATCATACTTAAGTTTGATTTTATTCACGTAAACCCCATTTCTTTGGTACATGGCATGAGCAAATAAACAAATGTTTTGTTTTGGTTTGATTTTTTGTCATCCGCTAAATTTGAAAACACAGTGAAAAATTGCATTATCAACACTATGTAATGGAAAAAATCCTCACATACTATCTTATTTGAGAAAACTTGCAAATAATTTTGCCCTTTTGAAATATGAGTTTCAGTGGAAGCAGAGACAAGAAGCAAAACTCTGCATCCCTCTTGATCTCCGAAAAGCTCTAAATATGTACCATTATCTCCCATGATATACACTGTTGTTTGTTATTAGGTGCCATCAAGTCAGTTTTGACTCATAGTGACCCTATGTACAAGAGAATGAAACACTTCTTGGTCCTGGGCAAACCTCATAATTGTGGTCATGCTTGAGCCCATTGTTGCAGCCACAGTGTCAATCCATCTCTTTGAGGAGCTTCCTCTTTTTCTCTTACCCTCTACTTTACCGTGTTTGATATTCTTTTCCAGAGAACAGTCCCTCCTGATAACGTGACCAAAGTATGAGACTCAAACTCTAACCATTATCGTTTCTAAGGAGCATTCTGGCTGTATTTTCCAAAACAGCTTACTGTTTTTTTCTGGCAGTTCATGGTATACTCAATATTCTTCACCAACATCACAATTCAAATGCATCAATTCTTCTGTGGTCTTCCTTATTAATTGTCCAGCTTTCTTATGTATATAAGGCTATCAAAAAGACAATGACTTGAAAGACAATTTTGTTCCTAAAATCAGTTTATAATGGAAATGAATGTTAGAATTCAGGATAGTATCTTTTGTTATCAAAGTATTTTGCCTAGTTCCATGTTAACAGCAAAACTAATTGTATTTGGTAGTTAATGGTTCTCACACCAAGAAAATTGCACAAGCCTTATCAATGATTCATTAAGAAGTAGGTGATCTGCTTAGTTCATCTTCAGACAAATAATAGGACTTGAAGAAAAGATAACTAGAATTATAGTGCAATAAGACAGGCAAAAGCATTTCTAACCTTAAATAATTAAATAAAAATAATACATCCATGTACATACTATGCTCTTTTCAGGATGTCAGAATATTGTTTCTGTGGAATTAACCTATCCACCTATGTTTGCATACACATATTGCATTTGCCTAAAAGATTTGTTGCTGAAAAGTTCTGAAATGCAAACCACATTTCAAATTATCAAGGCACATTCTATTTAAATAAAACATATGTTAAGTCATTATCGGAATGCAAGAGACTCTCATACTACTTCTCAGACATACAGATGGGCAATACTATACATTAATCACAAGTGAGTTCTAGGCTTCCCTTTACTCTTTATTTCCCTACCTATTAGAATTTATTCAAAAGATTTGAAAATATCGATTCTTTAGTAATATATTAAATAAATGTTAATTAATAAAATTCCATAGAAATTTTGTTGTTCTTACTAAATTACACATAGTCAGAGGTTCCTAGCAGATAAGTCATTATTGAAACTTGCAAATGAATAGCAGCACTTGACCCCTCTGTATATTTATTAAGGAATCTGCCATCACTCCAGGCAGTACACAGAATATCAAATTAAAGAATGATAAGATTTCCTTGCTGGTTCAGCAAGCAAAGTGCTAGGCTTAAACACGATCCACAAGTGATTCCTTCCAGCTGCCTTTATTTAGACAAGACTCCCAAGGTTTCAGTACTGATTCAAGAATGCAGTGTATAATAGGGCTAATGTAAACTGGAAGGGCTGGCCATCCAGAGCTCAGTCTTACCTCTGTTTCTCATAAGATGTGTGGTTTTGGGGATCTTGCTTAATCTCATAGTTCCTCAGTTTCTTCAGGATAACCAACACCATTGACCTTATAGCATTTTTTAGAATTGTTTTTTAAATCTAAACATATCTATTTATGTCTTTGTTGTTGTTATTAGGTGCCATCAAGTCAGCTCCAATTCATAGCAACCCTATGTACAACTCAATGCAACACTGCCTACTCCTTTGCTAGCCTCACAATCCTTGCTATACCTGAGCCCATTGTCATAGCCACTGTGTCAATCCAACTCCTGAAGCCCTTCCCCTTTTTTGCTGACCCTCCACTTTACCAAGTATGATATCTTTCTCCAGGGAATGGTATCTGACAACATGAACAAAGTAGGTGAGACAAAGTCTGACCATTCTCGCTTCCAAAGAGCATTCCAACTGCAGTTTCCAGGACAGGAGGTTTATTAGTTCTTCTGGCAGTCCATTATACTTTCAGTATTCTTCACCAACACCACAACTCAAAAGCATCAACTCATGCTTGATATTCCTTTTCATTGTCTAGCTCTCACATGCATATGAAACTATTAAAAATGCCATGGGTTGGGTTAGGCACACTTCAGTCTTCAAGGAGACATCTTTGTTCTTCAGCACATAAAAGGGGTCTTTCTCAGCAGATTTGCCCAGTGCAATAAGATCTCTGATTTCTTGGCTGCTGCTTCCATTGGTGTTGATTATGGAAACAGGCAATATGAAATCTTTGACAACTTCAATCTTTTCTTCATTGATCATGATGATGTTTATTGGTCAGGTTCTGAGCATTTCATTTTCTTTATGTTGAAGTATAAACCATACGGTAGACTGTAGTCTTTAATCTTCATCAGTAAGTGCTTCAAGTAATCTTCACTTTCACCCAGCAACATTGTGTGGTCTGCATATCACAGGATGTTAATGCAACTTCCTCCAATCCTGATGCCATGTTCTTCTTTATATGGTCCAGCATCTCAGTTTATTTGCTCATCATACAGGTTGAATAAGTATGGTGAAAAGACACAACCATGACACATTCCCTTCCTTATTTTAAACCATGCAGTGTCCCCTTGTTCTGTTCCAATGGCAGCTTCCTGGTCTATGTATAGGTTTCTCATGAGCACACTTAAGGTTCCAGGAATTCCCATTTTTCTCAATGTTATCTATAATGTGTTATGATCCACACAATCAAATGCTTTTGCATAGTCAGCAAAACACAAGTAAACATCTTTCTGGTATTCTTTGCTTTGGGCCAAGATCCATCTGGTATCAGCAATGATATTCTTCATTACACATCCTCTTCTGAACCCAGGTTTAATTTCTGGAAGCTTACTGTCAATATGCTGCTGCAACAATTTTTAATTATCTTCAGCAAAATTTTACTTGCATGGTGACATAATGCCTAAGGCATTTGAATACTAATCAGAAGGCTGGCAGTTCAAACCCACCAGCCACTCCACAAAAGAGAGATTGGGCAATCTACTTTGGTAGAGACATCATCTCAGAAACCCAAGGAGGGGTCGCGATGAGTCTAATTGACTTGACGGCAATGAGTATGATTTTTTTTTTTTTTTTGGTGATATTAATGATATTTTTTTATAATTTCCATATTCTGTGGGATCAACTTTCTTTGGAATAGGTACAATTATGGATCTCTTCCAGACAGGTGGCCAGGTAGCTGTCTTCCAAATTTCCTGGCATAGACGAGTGCCTTCAGCGTGGCATCCATTTGTTGAAACATCTCAGTGGGTATTCTATCAATTCCTGGAGTCTTGTTTTTTACCAATTCCTCAGTACAGCTTTGACTTCCTCTTTCAGGACCATTGGTTCTTGATTATATGCCAGCTCCTCAAATAGATGAACATTAACCAATTCTTTTCGGTACAGTGATTCTGTGTATTCCTTCCATCTTCTTTTGATGTTTCCAGCATCATTCAATATTTTGCCCATAGACTCTTTAAATATTGCAACTCGAGGCTTATATTTTTTCCTCAGTTCTTTCAGCTTGAGAAATGCCAAGCAAGTCCTTCCTTTTTGTTTTCTAACTTCAGGTCTTTGAACATTTCTTTATAGTAATTGGCTTTGTCTGCTTGAGCTGTTCTTTGAAATCTTCTGTTCAGCTCTTTCTTTTATCTTGTCATTTCTAGCATTTGCTCTAACTACTCTCTGTACAAGATCACATTTCAGAGTCTCTTCTGACATCCATTTTGGTCTTTTCTTCCTTTTCTGTCTTTTTAATGACCTTTTGCTTCCTTCATGGATGATGTTCTTGATGTCATCCCACAATTCCTCTGGTTTTAGGTCAATGATGTTCAATGCATCAAATCTATTCTTCACATGGTCTCTAAATTCAAGTGGGATATAATGTAGGTCATATTTTGGCTCTCATGAACTTGTTTTAAGTGTCTTCAGCTTCAACTTGAACTTGCATACGAGCAGTTGTAGATCTGTTCCACAGTTATCTCCTGGTTCTGCTTGGCAGAAGATATAGTGCTTCTCTATTGCCTCTTCCACAGATGCAGTCTATCTGAAGCCTGTGTATTCCATCTGGTGAAGTCCACATGTACAACTGCCATTTATGTTGTTGAAGAATCTTATTTGCAATGAATAAGTTGTCAGTCTTGCAAAATTCTATCATGCAATCTCCATTGTCATACCTATTACAAAAGCTATATTTTCCAACTACTGGTGATTCTTCTTTGTTTCCAACTTTTGAATTCCAACCACCAGTAATAATCAACACATCTTGATTGCATGTTTCATTAATTTCAGACTACAGAAGTTGATAAAAATCTTCAATTACTCATCTTTGGTTTTTGGGGTTGGTGAGGAAATTTGAATAATAGTAGTATTAACTGGTCTTCCTTGTAGGTATATGGAAATTATCCTATCACTGACAGCATTGTACTTCAGGATAGATCTTGAAACACTTTGTGATAATGAATGCCATGCCATTCCTCTTCAATTTGTCATTCCCAGCACAGTAGATCATATGAATGTCTGATTCAAAATGGCCCAAATCAGTCCATTTCAGCTCACTAATGCCTAGGATATCAATCTTTATGCATTCCATGTCATGTTTAACAACTTTCAATTTTCTTAGATTCTTATTTCGTACATTCCATGTTTGCAGTGCAGTAAATTACATAGTGTGGCTTTTCTATCCATAAGTCTTTGTAAATTCTATGGTAAAATTTGCCATGAGCAACTGAGTAGCTCCTGATTGTTAAAGTTATCCACCTGGGGTATTTCTGTTGAGAGTGGCATGAAGCAATCCTCTGGGAAGTTCTCTCTCTCTCAGGTGTTTAGAATTATGATGTTGGGATTGATTAGTTTGGCCACTCTTCCAGGCTAAAAAGGAGCCTCCTAGAGGCTGAAGGGGTCTCTCTGACTGCTGGCTGAGAAAGACATGCTGCTGAGAGAAACACCCTCCTGAGAGACATGCACTACCTGAGAGAGAGATGTGAGAGATGCACTGTTGAGAGAGAGACACAAGAGACACATGCTGTACAAAGACATGAGAGACACACTGAGAGAGAGAGAGATTCAAGAGACACATGCTGCTGAGAGACATGAGAGATTGCCAACTGCTAAGTGAGACAGCCGGCTACGAGAGATTGAGTGCATTTCTGAACTTGAATTGTAGCCTGTTGTTTCCATAATAAGCCCCATAATCTTTGAGTTCTGTATGGCCACTTCAGTGAATTATTGAACTCAGCAGAGAGGCGGTGGGTGCCGTGGGAGGAACAGTTGCTGTCAGGGTTGGTGAAAGTGATGGAGGGAAGCAGCAGCATGTCTGGCCTCACACTAATAGGTTTTGGGGTATTGATGGTGAGTCTGTCTTCCTCTTGTGAGGTTAGAGGATGTCAGAAGATGTGGCCTCCCTCATCCTTTGGCAATGTTCCAATTTTTCATGGATGTTTGCTGCTGTTTCTTCCCATTTTGACTCATGCAACATCAGCAAATGGAGGTCCCAAAAGCTTTAATCCAACCATGTTGTTAAGGTCAACTCTACTTAGAGGAGGTAGTTCTTCCCCAGTCATATCTTAAATGCCTTCCAACCTGAGGGGCTCATCTTCTGGCACTGTATTGGACAGTGTTTCAGTGTTATTCATAAAGTTTTCCCATAACATATCAGACACTGTTTCACTGCTATTCATAAGATTTTCACTGGCCAATTCGTTCAGAAGTGGATGGCGTGGTCCTTCTTCCTAGTCTGTCTTAGTCTGGAAGCTCTCTTGAAACCTGTCCACCACGGGTGACCCTACTTGTATGTGAAATACCAGTGACCTATCCTCTACCCTTACAGCAACACATGAGCCACCACAGTATGACAAAAAATGATATTTGTGTTGTTATTGTGATTATGTCTTCTAACTAATGTAAAAGTCCTGCTAGTTAACTAAAAGGGCTATATGATGTACCTATGTCTGTACTACATCCAGTTGTCCACTCCTTTCAAGAAATGTTATATAATATACAGCACTGAGTATAGTATTATAGTTATGTACTATAGTGTACTGCCACAACATAATTCAATTCCTGTAAGGTTTATAGAGTGTAATTTCCGTTTACTAACCTAATCTAAATCCTATTGTATTTAAATTTTGGTTAACTGAATTCTAGAAAATAACAATTTTTAAAAAATGATGTTTATTAAGGAAACACATTTGCATTAATCTCATCTTTACTGTTATGACAATTTCTCTTCCATGTTGAAAGCTACCTTCATAGAGGGTCAACATGATGGAAATGCAATAAAAAGTGAGAATCACATCAATTAGTTTTCATGACCTAATCCACAAACTCTAAACATAATTAAAGATATTTTATTCACAAAATAAGCTTTGGAATCCAAACAAGCACTAAATCATCTGCATTATTAAAGGCTGATACCTTAATGCTGAGTAACTTCTTCTCTCAAACTAAAAAAAAAAAAAAAAAATCATCTTTCTTGTTTGATTTTGTAAAACAGTTCTATTTCTTAGAGCTTCTTCACTCAACTACTCATTATTTGGCTGTTATCTATAAAAATCATGCTTGACTCCCACAAGTCCACGTGCCATTCTTTACAGGGATCTGAGTTTCCACAAGGGATTCCTTCTGTGACAGTGACAGACAACAGATTCCAGGATACTGGCCATTAGTTAAAACATCTGTGAGGAGTGAATTCACTAACATGACATACAAACCCCTCCAGTGTGTGAGAAAATGTAAAACCAGAAGAAAGTCTAAAGAATACAGAAATTATTGCTACAAGTTGGAAATGCCAAAGAAAAAAAGAATTTTATCAAAGTCTGGTCTACCTGACCTTACTTAGGTTTGCCAAGGTCATTAACATCAGATCATAGTTTATGGTGCTTGGCATCACAGCCTCTATTGTCCTCTCAGTATACTAGCTTCTGAAATCTCTTTCATATGCATAGTACTCCATATGATTTATCTTATTTATCCATTTAGGGCTTCTTGTAAAAGTCACATGAAAATTCTGGTATGTATTCTTAACTATTACAAATATAAATATCATTTATATATATAAATATTCTTTATATAATAACATATATATTATTTCTATAGATATAATTATATATATATAATTATTTCTATAGAAATAATAGAAATATATATATCTATATATAGATTGATAGATATAGTTGTTGTTATATGCCATCTAGTTGGACACAACTCATACAACTCATAGCGACTCCTCCTTGGGTTTCTGAGGCAGTATCACTACAGACGTAGATTGCCCAACCTTCCTTCCGAGGAGTGGCTGGTGGGTTTGAGCTGCCAGCCTTCTGGTTAGCAGTCATGTG
>NW_006922490.1:393887-403803 GCF_000298275.1 Orycteropus afer afer | reverse complement strand
TATAATATAAATATAAATATTAAGTGCTAAGAATGAAGATGGGGTGAGATTACTATTAAAATATTAAAGAAATAACAATATTTAACAGTATTTTTCTAGTTTGCTCCAATCAAGATATAAAAATCTAACATATTGCCTACCACAAAGTAGACATTGGGTAGATATTTTTGGAATAAATTAATTTATTGATTAATAATAAAATAAGGACTGGCCAAAATATTTTAACTTTTTTTAATTATATGACTGGTTAGTTCGGATTGGGGACAAACATCTTCCAACAAAGTTTACACAGACACTATTACCCTTTTAGTCACATATGTAATTCTGTTAACTGTAAAATATTTCCTGCAGTAAATCGTGGAATCATTTATATCTTCACTTTATATAAGGTTTAACATATGGCCACAAAGGTGGTGTAATATCATGCGCTGAAGAACTTTTAAGGTTTTTTCTACCTCCCTTCTGTATCTTCCCTACTTGCTAGCTAAATTATTTTATGGTAAAGATGAAGCCTTTGATTCTAAAACCAGAAAAATAGGGTTTAAGATGAAAATGCCACTAATAAAAATATGAAATTAAGTCCATAGGACATGATTTACTAAAATCAGTTCCTTTATAAAATTAATAAATAAAAAAAACTGCCTCAGATGAGGTAATTAGCAAATACCTTTCTAATAATAGAATGCTAAGGCACATATAACAAGAATTTATTTTATACTAGCCAAGCTGTAGATCCCAAAATATGTTGCAACGTATCTTACCAGCAAAGAAAGTAATATTGTGAGCATATAACTTTTTCATTTAATAACCATTTTCCTACCTGTAATGTACTAGGTGTTAGGGAGGGGTGAACAATGAAAATAAGAAAAACTGTTTCCTGGTTCAATGAAACATATGCAGAAAGACAATGAAAAATAAGGCAAGGAAAGATAAATATAAAATTAGATGGGAATTTAGAAAAAAAAATACTTCTGCCTGGGAAAATCAGTAAAATCTTATAAAGGTATTATATGTAAGTTGGGACTTAAAGGATGAGTGTATTTTGTATTCATAGAGATAAGAAAATCCTGAGCCAATAGGTTGAACAAAGACATAAAGGCAGAAAGTACAAAGTGTGCCTTATTCAGAAGATAGAGGATTAGGAATGTCATGTGAGTGAGTGCTCTTTGCTCTGTAGGAACTGAGGAGCTGCTTATGCAAAGAGAGAACATACTGTTGGAGCTGTTCTTCAGGAAGAATCTTCTGACTGCACTGTAAGTGATTTTCAAGGAGCAGAAAATGAATAGCTGGAAAACTAGTTGACCAGTCAGGCAACTACTACATCAGAGAGGTAACCAGGACCAAATTACCTATGAGCATGATCAATTTCTAAAATGAGATGTTCAGAATTACTATTAAAGTGGTGACTGATCCCCTACACTCCATTAAAAAAAAAAAAAAAAAATACAACTTGAAAAACAAGAATAGCAATTCTAGGTGCTTTTTTATATAGTCTCATTTATGTTTACAAACCCCTTCCCCATAAATCTTAATAACTTTTATCCAAGGCCATAAAACTAAAAATTGAAGGAGTCAAGTTGTGAATTAAGGTTTGTATAAAGACAAAGCTGAAAACCATTGAGTCAAGCTACACTGTCTCCCCAAACTTTGAATTCATGGCTAAAGATGCTGGTTTGCTTTGTTTTGTTGTATTTTATTTTTAAGGAGCTCTGTTGGTGTAGCGGGTAAGGCATTTGGTTGCTAACCAGAAGGTTGGCAGTTCAAACTCACCAGCTACTCTGTGGAAGGAAAATGAAGCAATCTACTTCCATAAAAAATGTATAGCCTTGGAAACCCAGTGGAAGTCTCTAAGTCAGAATTGACTTGATGACAGTGAATTTGCTTTTGTTTTTAATCTTATTTTTAAAACTAATAGAAATACCAAGAAAATGGCAGTCTGTTGCTATTTTTTGCATTTCAAAAAATGTTATCTTTTTGATCAAAACTCTTCTTTAAAACAAAACTACAGAAAATGCAGTATCAGAAACGGAAACCACTGGTAATGCCACTCTTTGGATATAATCACTGTGTGGACATAACCATGTTAACACTGCAGTACCTTTGCTTCCCCTCATTTCCTTGTGGGTGTGGCTATGTCTGTGTGTGTGTATATGTCTATACTTTAAAATGTTATGTCCTTTTCACTTGCACTGTCCATTACCATGATGTATTCTTTAAAACAAGATTTCTGATGGTTACTTCACTTTCATTTTGTGGTTATACCGCCATTCATTTTACCATTTTCCTTTTTGTTGGAAGTTTACTTTGTTTACATTAATGGAGTTAATACTTCTTTTCTAAGTAATTTTCTTATCTGGAAGCTTGTGAAAGAGCTATTTAATCCATGAAAATATTTTTGAAAAAATTTTACTTGTAAAAATTTTGTGGAAAAGATGACCCTATGTGAAGAATATCTGTCATTGTTTCATAATTCATTGTTATGTGTTTGATAAAAAGATGTTTTTCATAATGTCACACTCATTTACAGCCAATTTTTTCCTTCTCAAACTGTGTGATAGTCATTGTCATTACTTCCATAATGCCTTTTAATTGTTTTCCTTCAGATATTGTTAGTTTCTTTACATATCTTTTCAAGTTGTTGTTGTTGTTATGTGCCCTCGAATTGGACTCGGCTCAAAGCAACCATTCCTTGGGTTTCTGAGGCAGTATCACTACAGAAGTAGATTGCCACATCTTCCTTCCTAGGAGTGGCTGGTGGGTTTGAACCGCCAGCTTCTGGTTAGCAGTCAAATGCCTTAGGCACTGTAAGTCAGCTAAAAAAAAAATTTAAAAAAGCCCTGAAATGATAGGTAATAAAAGCCTTCTCAAAAAATACATTTAAAAACTGCTACAGGTTTGTTATGCATGACATCTAAACAACAAGCAGTCAAAGTGAGATTTTAAAAGGATATATTATGAAGGTTGGGCAATCCTACTTCCGTAGTGATACTGCCTCGGAAACCCAAGGAGGGGTCGCTATGAGTCCGGGCCGACTCGACGGCACATAACAACAACACCATTATGTTATACAGTCCAAGCATTTACAATCAGCAAAAACAACCTGTGATTTTTTAAATGTAAAGAGTACATAAATATGAACAACTTCACCATCCTTCTGTGACTTAAACCAAATTAGATTCTTTCTTGAGATGTAAGTGAAAAAAAAATCAGTTTATGACAACCAAGAGGGTTTTTTGTTGTTGTTGCAGGAGGGAATCAATAGGACTCAAATCAGTGAACCCATTTAAGAACTTAAGCTCATCTTTGGTGACTCTCGCTGGAGAAGTTGGAAACTCTGGCCGACCTCAGGGCGCTGGCCTACCGACTGACTGCCCGCGTGGGGCCTGTGCACAGGTTCTGATGAGTCTGGTGACCGACTGTGGTGCCCCCTCCGAACTCCAGTGCCTGACAGGGGTGGGACAGAGGCAGCGGGAGTCCTCTATCCCCGCACACTCCCACGTCTCAGGCACACAGGGCAGCCAGGTGTCATGGTCCAGTTTGCCCCGCTCCTCCTGGGAGCTCTAATGGCAGTGCCTAAAGTATTTGACTGCTAACCAGAAGGCTGGCAGTGCAAACCCACCAGCCAGTCCTCAGAAGGAAGGTTGAGCAATCTACTTCCAGAGAGATAACGCCTCGAAAACCAAAGGAGGAGTCACTATGAGTGGAATCCACTCAACGGCAGTGAGAATTCTTTTTCTTTTTCTTTTGGTATACATAAAGAATTGGCAGACAGTAGTACTGTGCTAGAGAAACCTTTTTGAAAGGTTTGGCCAGAACCTGCCATGTTAGGTCCTTATGGTTAAAGCATCCCTAATTTTCCATCCTTGACACTAGTGCATACCCCAGACATGGAGAGACAGTGCTAGAGTTAATTGAAGAAGATGGGATTGAGAGAAAAAGAGTTCCACAGGCTTCAAAATAAAAGACACAACTAATAGATGCTGATGAACCTACAGAAACTTCAACATCAGCCATTTTATTGAACACTGGAAGTTCAAAACTGTACATTATTATCCTTGACTCATGAGACCTTCAAGTCATTCAAACACTTCATCTAATTTGGAGCTTTGTGAAGTATTTTGTTAGAAAAATAAAATAAAACATTGTAGTCAAGGTGATTCTGACTCATGTCAACACCTTGTGTTATATGGTAGAACGATGTTCCCTAGGGTTTTCTCAGCTGTAATCTTTACCGGAGGAGGTTGCCAGACTTTTCTTTCATTGTGCCACTGGTAAGGTTGAACTGCCAATCTTTAGGCTACTTAACTTAAAAACTTAACTCACTGCCGTGGAGTCGGATCCTACTCATAGCAACTCCGCCTTGGGTTTCTGAGGCAGTATCACTACATAAGTAGATTGCCCAAATTTCCTTCCCAGGAGTGGACTGGTGGGTTTGAACAGCCAGCCTTCTGGTTAGCAGTCAAATTCCTTAGGCACTGAAGACTATTTTCATCACCCAGGGAAATATTCAGAAGTATACTTCTCTTTAAAAAGATACTATCTTTCAAAAATTTGAGGTGACACCTAAAGAAACATTAAGGAGAAATAAAAGACAAATGACCAATGCAACAATTTAATTAGTACTGTACTTTGAATAGTCAGAGTGTCAAAAATGTTTGCAAGAAACAGTTAAATATCTATCCTGAACCAGACACCTGCATTCTCAAGGGAGAGATGTCCAAAGAGAATTTAAAGAATATATTCTTTTATGAAAAATTTTTCATATGTCCCTTTGTTTGGTCTTCCAACGATAAATTTTTACTCCTGGGTCTTTTTTGTTTTAATATCCAAAGGCTGGTTATTCTGATATCCTGTTTCAATTCAGGTATTTTCTTTTCTTCCTTCCTTCTTCCTTTTTTTTTTTTTTTTTCTTCTTCTTCTCTTTTTTTTTCTTCTCTCTTGTCTTTTTATCTTTATCTTTTTATCTCCTGTCTTTTCCCTTCTTCTCCTCTTGCTCTTCTTCTTCTTCCTCCTTCTTTTTACTCCCAAGAAGAAAGAATTCCAGTTAAGAATTCTCCTTTCTCTATAACTGTCTATCTGAAACCAAATTATACCAGAAACTTCTCTATAGGTGAATATTGGTGTAAAAAGGTTGTGTTAATAGTAAAATTTGGACCATCAGTTGTCAATTCTTGCAATGATTGTTAAGGGTGGGCTTGAAATTGAGTTTGTGATTAAATGACACTCCAGTTTAACAAAGCTGAAACAAAACATTTTTCTTTCTTTCTGGGCAATCCACTAAGTAAGAGTAGAAGACCTGCAATGCTAGATTATGCCATTCAGAGTTTTCTGAAAAGAAACACAAAAGGATGATTTCCAAATAATGATTTTGGAAACCATTCCTTTTTCCTTTGCTATTGACTTTGGTGGCACAGTGCCTAAGGCATCTGACTGCTAACCAGAAGGCTGGAAGTTCAAATCCACCAGCCACTCCTCAGCAGGAAGACTGAGCAAGCTATTTCCATAGAGATACTGCCTCAAAATCCCAATGAGGAGTCAGTGTAAGTCACAATAGACTCCAGGGCAGTGAGTTTGTTGACTTTTCCAATGGAAAATCACCATGAACATTAAGAAATATTGCATGCTAATAGCATTCAAGAAGAGTCATTGTTGTTGTTCATTATCAAACTTATGAATTTATTATTCAGAAGAAAGGAAATGTAAATTAATTGCAAATGAAGCTACCAATTAAACAGAGAAAATAGTTTTAAGTATTCCTGGGGTGACAGAGGCATAGATTTTTTTTTTTTTTAATTTATCCAGATCCCAAATACAATACAGTCCATCTTACAGTGACGCATCAGGCAACAATGTGCAGGAAAAACAGAAGATAAAGTTATGGGTTTCAAAATTAATTTACTTCTTTCATATATTAGTGATTTTCTTCATGTGCATCCTAAAAGGTAAAGCACATTTACAGTAAATTAACAGCATTAACTTTACTATTTGTGGAATGATAATGTTGCACATTTTAAGATCAGAATAAAAAAGACTATATCATTCACAATGAAAACCAAATAATGTAGTCAAAACTTAGCAAGATTTTTGTTTCTAGGATTTTGTAAAATTTATGTTGATCTTGACACATATATCACTCATTTTCAAATATGTTTCCAAGATGAACCCCATTTGCCTTTTTAATCCCAGGTCAATAGTGGAAATGTTGGTACAAGGCAAGTTAATAACGATTTTCTAGCCTTGGACTAACAAGATTTCTGGATTGTATTGGCAAAAAATTCAATAGAACTTTAGAAAGGATGTTTTAAGAGCAGGAAATCCCTTGTCAGGGAGAAAAAACTTCAGGCAGACAATTCTCATATCCAATGGCCTCTACATTAAAAACAAATGTTTCATACTATTGAAATCATTTCATTACCCAGCTCATTCCTCTTATCTGGAGGTAATTTTTAACAGATTCTAGCCTATTCTGCAGACACAAATTTCCAGCCCCTCTCCTTCATGCCTCATGAGACCATTTCATAAGCAAGCTAACATCAATTCAAACAAGATTCATTTTTCCCATCACTTTACACCCTAAAAAACTGATACAGACTTCCCCAGATGAAGTTTAATGCAGAGCATAGGTTTATGAAGTGTGGAACCTCATTTCAAATGTACACATAATATATTGATATAGACTTTGGGAACATTTTCAAAGAATAAAAATGTGCTGGGTCCAAGGCTTAAATGGTCCTTTTCACTGAAATAAAGCTCATAAAAAATTTCAGAAAGTTAGAAAACTTTAAAATTTAGTGTCTTCTTTTGAGATTTTCCAGAAAGTTCTAATTTAGAAACTATCCAGCATCCAAATGTATAGTGGAAGCAATTTATTCTTTCAAACAAATTTGACAATTGAACACCTGATACTGAATTCCAAAGTCAGAATATTTAGAGAAAGGATGCATAGTGAAAATAATGATAATAACAAATAATATTTAATGCTATATAAAAAAATAAAATGTTTCCCAATTTTTTAATTTAGTTAGTTTTGGTATATATAATTGCCTTCAGAGCCATGTTCCTTCAAATTCTATATCCTATTTGAGAATATCACCAAAAGATCTTGTGTGTCCCTTAAATGACATCTTTCTTAAAAAATTGGAGACACCCTCATTCACACCCAACCTTCCTTTGGGATATGATATCTATTTGCATACCTTTTCACATCAATGTATATTTTCCTCCTAGCATAGTGGCTAAAGCACTTGAATGCTAACCAGAAGGCTGGCGGTTCAAACCCACCAGCCACTCCTCGGAAGGAAGGTTGGGCAATCCTACTTCCATAGTGATACTGCCTCGGAAACCCAAGGAGGGGTCGCTGTGAGTCGGGGCCCACTCGATGGCACATAACAACATAACAACCTAAGTAATGAGTTCCATACTTGACATATACATGGGACAAGGGATATTGTCAGATCCATCTGACATTGCTGATGTCAGATGGATCTTAGCTCAAGGCAAAGAATACCAGAAAGATGTTTACTTGTGTTTCATTGACTATGCAAACTGTGTGGATAATAACAAATTATGGATAACATTGAGATAAATGGGGATTCCAGAACACTTAATTTTGCTCATGAGGAACCTGTACATAGACCAGGAGGCTGTCGTTTGAACAGAACAAGAGGATACTGCATGGTTTAAATAAAAAAGGGAGTGCATCACGGTTGCATCATTTCACCATACTTATTCAATTTTGTGCTGAGAAAATAATCCAAGAAGCTGGACTATGTGAAGAAGAATGCAGCATCAGGATTGGAGGAAGACTCATTATCAACCTGTGATATACAGATGACACAAGCTTGCTTGCTTAAAGTGAAGATGACTTGAAGCACTCACTTGCTGATGAAGATTAAAGACTACAGTGAGCAGGATGGACTACATCTCAACACAAAGAAAATGAAAATTCTTTTTGGAGGATTCACAACTGGACCAATAAACAACATTACAATAAATGGAGAAAAGATTGAAGTTGTCAAATATTTCATATTATTTGGTTCCACAATCAATACCAATGGAAGCAGCAGTCAAGAAATCAGATGACCTATTGCACTGGGCAAATCTGCTTCAAAAGACCCCTTTAAAATGCCTAGGAGCAAAGATGTCTCTTTGAAGATGAAGGTATGCATAACCCAAGCCATGGTGTTTTCAATCACCTCATATGCATATGAAAGCTGGACAATTAATAAGAAAGACCAAAGAATTGATGCTTTTGAGTTGTGGTGCTGGCAAAGACTATTGAAAGTACCATGGACTGCTAGAAGAACAAACAAATCTGTCCTGGCGGAAGTGCAGCAAGAATGCTCCTTGGAAGCGAGAATGACTGGACTTCGTCTAACCTACCTTGGTCATGTTGTCAGAAGGGACCATTCCCTGGAGAAGGATATCATGCTTAATAAAGTGGAGGGTCATCAAAAAAAGTGAAGACCCTCATCAAGATGGACTGACACAGCGGCTGCAACAATGGGCTCAGATATTGCAAAGATTGTGAGGCTGGCGCAGGACCAGGCAGTGTTTCGTTCTGTTGTACATTGGGTCACTATGAGTCAGAGCCAACTTGACAGTAGCTAAGAAAAATAATGTAAAAAAATATAAATAAATAAAAAATAAGGAGCACTGGTTGCACAGTGGTAAAAGCACTCATGTGTTAATCAAAAAGTTGGTGGTTTGAACCCACCAGCCATTCTACAGGAGAGAGATGTGGTAATCTGTTTCTGTAAGATTATAGCATTGGAAACCCTATAGGGCAGTTCTACAGTGTCCTACAGGATCACTGATATGGATTAAATTGTGTCGCCAAAAAATATGTGTCAAAATGGCTAGGCAATAATATTATCCTATGTGTTGTAAATTCTAACCTCTATGATGTTAATGAGGAAGGATAATGCACAGAATAGGATTATATTTTCAATTTCTTTTGAGATGTAAAAGAGATTAAACAAGAGAGCAGAGTAGGTGGGTCCTGACTATCACCAACAAAGAAGTGCCAGAAGTAGAAGATGTCCTTTAGACCCAGAATCCCTGTGCTGAGAACTTCCTAGACCCAGGGGAAGATTGATGTGAAGACACATGGAGATCTCCAAAGGATCCCAGTTCCACAGATGTTGAAAGGAGACAAGGATCTTTCCCCAGAGCCAACTGAGAGAGAAACCTTCTTCTAGAGTTCTCACCCTGAACTTGGACTTTTAGCTTTCTAAACTGTGAAAAAATTTCTGTCTGTTAAAGTCATCCACTTGTGGTAGTTATGTTATAACAACACTGCTTAACTAAGACAATCACTATGACTCAAAATGGGAGCTCTTGTAGCCTAGTGCCTAAGACACTGAACTGCTAACCAGAAGGCTGGAGGTTCAAACCCACCAGCCACTCCTCAGAAGGAAGGTTGGACAATCTACTTCCACAGAGATACTGCCTTGGAAACCCAAGGAGGGGTCATGATGAGTCAGGTCCCACTTCACAGCACATAACAACAACAACATGACTCAGAATCAGCTGGACAGCAGTGGGTTTATGCTAAAAATAGTACATCTTTTTACTTAGCCAAAAACTTCTGTTTAAATGCTTTCTCACTTCAAGGAGTACATACCACTGTTGCTATCAGGAACCTACTAAAAGCTACTACCTCACAGGGCACACCCTTGGTATCTCTTAGGCATGGATACCTATACCTTAATCTGGTATGACCTCATTAGCATAATAAAAGAAAAATCCCATTTCTTAATAGAATCCACACAGGGTCAGGACTTCAGTAACTAATTCTGGGGACAAAATCCAATCCATAACAAACATGCAAGTGCTTAGAAGTATGCTGGTTGGTTGGTTGGTAAGTGCCATTGAGTCGGACCTGACTCATAGAGACCCCTCCTTGGGTTTCCGA
>NW_006922490.1:362234-393787 GCF_000298275.1 Orycteropus afer afer | reverse complement strand
CCCCATCTTCCTTCCAAGGAGTGGCTGGTGGGTTTGAACTGCCAACCTTCTGGTTAGCAGTCAAGTGCCTTAGGCACTATGCTACCAGAGCTCCTGTTTGTAGACATAGACCTCTAGAAACTGGCAACTTCTACTCTCAGCCTCTGGGAAAACTCATTCTTGGAACCCAGCCACTCTGTTGTGAGAGAAAGCAAAAGTGGGCTATGGAGAAGCCCATATAAAGAGAAAAATATATCTCCAGTCCATTGTCCCAACTGAACGCCCAGCCACCAACCAGCACTAATTTGCCAGGCACATGAGTGATCCATTTTGGAAGAGAATCCTCTGGTCCCAATCAAGCTATCCCAGCAGATACCACTTGGAACAAAGACAAGCTATCCATACCAAGTCCTGCCCACATTGACAATTCATGAGCAATACAAATGATTACTGGAGTTTCAGGTCACTAAGTTTTAATGTGGTTTGAAGTAGATACTTGGAACAGACTATAAGGGCAAACTCTTACCTAATTAAACCTTTATAGTTTTAATTTTTTTCAATCTATTTTAGTTTTAACTGTTCTTCTATTCCTCAATATTTTCCAATGTAAGATCTATCTACAAAGTGAAGAGCCAAAATATAATGAGATCAAAGCTGATACAAAACCTGGATAATCCACAAAATAGATAATCAATGTTGTGTCATTGAGATATACAGTATAATTATCCTAAAAGTGAGTATGTAAAGAATTAAAGTGAGTCATTATTGTAGTGTACATGTTTTAGGAGGGCATAAATTTTCTGGAAAGGCATAGAATCAAAGCTGTAGTCCTAGTATAGTCAAACTTTCCCTTAGAATGAGGGTCATGGACATTGGACAATAAAATTCAAGTTGTTCATAGGATGAAAATTTAACTTTTCACAAGTCATAGAGCTAAAATTTTTATTTGTGTAAAATACATTACAATTAGGTATAGTATTGTCAGAATCATGTCAATGGCATGTGGTAGCTGGTACATATAATATCAACTAGCCAGAGTTAGGCCAAACTGGAACAGCCCTCCACAAGACTACCCTAATTTCAGAACCAGCCACAAGCTCAAGGGTCCTCAGGCTACCCTCATGTCTAATCAGTTGGCTACCTATTTAGTAGTTTTCACTACCAAGTTCAATAGTTCACTAGAATGACTCACAGAATTCAAGAAAGGATTATACAGAAAATTACAATTTTATTATAGCAAAGTTTACAAATAAAACCAACCAAAAAGAGATATGCATAGGGTGATGTCTAGGAGGTTGTCAAATGCAGAGCTTCTGATATTCACTGAGAAAAGTCACCTTCCCATCACATTGATGTGTGATGATCGACAGAATATGATCACCCAGGATAGCTCCTCTGACCTTCAGTGTCCAGAGATTTTATTGGAGTCTCATTACTCCAATAAATCATGGGCATGATTGATTCAGTGACAAAATGATTGAACTCAATCCCCAGCCTCTGTGTCCTCCACAGAAATCAGGCTAATATTACATGCTTCAAAGCTCCAATCTTCTAATCACATGGTTGATCTTTCTAGCATGGTTAGCCCCCATATTGTGTCAAATTTTTCAGCATAAACTAAAAGGAGCTCTGGTAGTGCCTAAGGCACTTGACTGCTAACCAGGAGGCTGGTGGTTCAAATCCACCAGCCACTCCTAGGAAGGAAGGTTGGACAATCTACTTTCGTAGTGATACTGCCTCGGCAACCCAAGGAGGAGTTGCTATGAGTCGGGTCTGACTCGATGGCACATAATCACACAACAACAACAACAAAAGGAGTCTGATTGCATAGTGGTTAAAGCATTCTGCTGCTAACCAAAAGGTCACTAGTTCAAACCCACTAGCCATTCTTTGAGAGAAAGATGAGGCAGTTGGCTTCCATAAAGATTTACAACCTTGGAAACCCTATGAAGCAGTTCTACTCTGTCTTAAAGGATTGCTATGAGTCAGAATTGACTTGTTGATGATGGATTTAGTTTTGGTTTACCAAGGAACCCACCGTGAGTTAGCTCACTAGCAAAACGATCAGGTGTGGTCTCAGAAATCCCCTATTAATAGCAAAGACACTAATTACTCAAGAAATCCCATTGGTTTGTAGGGTACTTCCAGGATCTAGGGACAATTCTTTATTAAACATATACTAATACGTGTTGTCGGGAACTCTGGTAGCATAGTGCCTAAGGCACTTGACTGCTAACCAGAAGCCTGGTGGTTCAAAGCCACCAGCCACTCCTGGCAAGGAAGATTGGGCAATCTACTTCTGTAGAGATACTGCCTCAGACACCCAAAGAGTGGTCACTATGAGTCAGGTCTGACTCGATGACACACAACAACAACAACAATATATGTTTTCTGCCAAATATTGGGTCAGATGCTTTCACATTCATCTTTGTTAAGTCATTTTCTTAGGAAGTTATATAATTGCATACAATCTTTGCTTTTAGAAAGAAACGTTCTCCTTCTGGTCTTGAGAATTCCTTTGACAAATATGAAAAATATTAGAATAATATAAATATTTTGCAAACTCAGATCACTATATTTTTCAATTTGGAATTTAAGAAAGTTTCCTTTTGACAGTTACATGACAAACATTCTGCTACTGAGGTACATTTGATGATAATTTTTTAAATAGTAGTTACTGTGAATTATTAAATTAATTAAGAGAGACTTTCTTTTGTTCAGAAAATGTTATCCTAAAAAATTATCTGACTCAGAAATAAGGTACTCAAACAATTTATTATTCCCTTTAGGGAATAAGCTTCATTTAAAAAAGAATAGAGGTGATAAGAGCAGCAGCAATAAAAATAGGAGTAATACTAATAATTAATTAGTTATTCATAGACTTCAAAAATAGACCTAAAAGCATGTTCTAAAACCATAAAACTCTTAAAAGAACACATAAGGGTAATACTTAAAGACTTAATCTTCAACAACAGATTCATATATATGCCACCAAAAGCACAAGTTACAGAGGACAAGGTAGATAAATAGTATCTTACCAAAATTAAAAATTTCTGTACGTCAAAGGACTTTATCTACAAAGTGAAGAGACTGTCTACAGAATGGGAGAAAGGTTTTGGAAATCATACATTAGATAAGTGTTTAAAATCCAGAGGTTATAACAAAACTCTTCAACTTAACAAGATAAAGATAAAAAAAAACTCCATCAAAAAATGGACAAGGACCTAAATAAACATTTAATCAAAGAGGATATACAAATGGCCAACAAGAACATGCAAAGATGCTCCACATCATCAGACATACTGTTTTTGATAAGTCCTATCAAGTCAGCTCTGAGTCATAGCAACTCTATGTATGACAGAACAAAACAATGCCCAGTCCTGTGCCATCCTCACAATCTCTTCTGTTGTTGAGCCCATCATTGCAGCCCCTTGGTCAATACATCTTAATGAGGGTCTTCCCTTTTTTGGTCTCTACTTGTGATAGTTAAGGTTATATGTCAACTTGGCTGGGTCTGATTTTAACTGGCTGGACAGCTGGATGTAGTTATTCCCCATGATGAGATTGGTAATCAACTCCATGATGGAATCTATTGGATCAGCTGAGTAGCTTGGCACTTTGAACTTAGACTTCTAGCCTCCTGTACTGTAAAAGAAGGAGCTCTGGTGGTGTAGTGCCTAAGGAACTTGACTGCTAACAAGGAGGCTGGTGGTTCAAACCCACCAGCCACTCCTCAGAAGGAAGATGGGGCAATCTACTTGCATAGTGATACTGCCTTAGAAACCCAAGGAGAGGTCATTATGAGTCAGGTCTGACTTGATGGCAAATAACAACAACATACTGTAAAAGAGTAAATCTCTTTTTGTTAAAGCTACACATTTGTAATATTCTCTGTTAGAGTGGCACTAGAGAACCAAAACAGCATTTGGTACCAAGAGAATAGGGTGCTGCTCTGACAGATACCTAAAATATGGAAACAGGAGGGGAATATATCCTTGACCTGAGATCTGTGTGGGGAGACTCCATCAGAGAGACCCCAGCAGAGAGACAGCAGTATCAGAACTGAGAGACTGGCAAGACAGCAGCAGGCCTATCAGCCCATGGAGGAGAAATTTGTAGGCCATTGGGTAGATGGCTTTTTGGCATTAATTGGTAAAAGAGACTGCCATGAGATGGAATAGCAGGTTGTCCAGCCCATGGAGCAAGACAACTAAGTGTCCTTTGGAGCAGGAAGATTACTGGGAGAGTGAGTTGCCTTTGGGCTTTAATTAGCAGAAGCTGAGAGACCAAGGAGACATGAAGTAGAGCTGTCTCAACCTCAAAGACCATGGTCTTTGGAGGCCCCACCAGGGCCTCCTAGGTTTCTGGAGTGTGGGGCTGCTTGTGCAAGTGGGCCAGTGGGAGGGGGCCATAGCCACTGGCTAAAAGCAAGGTGGAAGACATGCTATGCCTGAGAGCTAGAGGAACGGGCTTGCCAAGCCAAGGGGGTGAGGTTGCCACACAGCTAAACTAGAGGACTGGAGCCAACCAATGAAGGAGATCTGTACAGGTGCCACCCAGTGAAGATCTGTACAGGTGACAAGTTGCCAAAGGATGGAATTGTGGTAGCTATGGTTATGTGTCAACTTGACTGGGTCTGGTTTAGAGTAGCTGGGCAGCTGGATGTAGTTATTCCCCATGATGAGAATGGTAATCAACTTCATGCAGAATCTACTGGATCAGCTGAGTAGCTGCCTTAAGGATATGGTCTGCTTCCAGTAGATAAGCAGAAGGTTGAGAAAGTTCTCTGCAGCTGTCTGACATGTTTGGATACTGCATATAGCTGAGTCTTCATTCAGTATCCTGACATGCCCTGCTGATCTTGCTCCTGTTCTGGACTTGAACTAGTGGCCTACTGTGTTGTTTGATAATCTTGGGACTGTGCCTTTTTACTTATCAACCTTGGGTTTGCCAGCCTCAGCTGCCAGCAGCTGCCTGAGGTAAGAAATAAACCTCCAGCTTCAGTGGGGTGGGAGCAAGAGTCAGACATAAAGCCCAAGGTTGAGGGGCTCTCACCCAGCCCTAGAGCTTGGCATATTGAACTTGGACTTCTAGTCTCCTAAACTGTAAGAGAATAAATCTCTGTTTGTGAAAGCTACTCATTTGTGGTATTTTCTGTTAGACTGGTGCTAGAGAAAAAAAAACACTAGTTTGCCAAGCATGATATCCTTCTCCAGGGAATGGTCCCTTCTCACAACGTGATAAAAGTAGGTGTTTTGGTTACCTAGTGCCACTCTGACAGGCATATACCACGAACGGGATGGCTTTAACAAACAGGAGTTTATTCTCTTACAGTTTGGAGGTTTTAAGTCCAAGTTCAAAGTGCCAGGCTCTAGAGGCTGGGTGAAAGCCCCTCAACCTTGGGCTTCAGCTCTGCCTCCTGCTCTGCCCCACTGAAGCTGGATTCTTTTCTTCACTCAGATAACTGCTGGCTGCTCCGGCTGACAAACCCAAGGTTGACAAGCACAAAGGCATAATCCCAGTGTTACCAAACAACATGGTAGGTCACTAATTCAAGTCCAGAAGAAGTTCCAGGATTAGCAGGGCATGGCAGGCTGCTGACAAAGACTCAGCTACATGCAGGGTTTGAGGGTGCCAAAAAGCTAGAGACCTTCTTCAAAGTTCCTTCTTATGTGTTAGAAGCAGACCATATCTCTAAAACAGCTACTCAGCTGCTCCAGTAGATTCCACCATGGAATTGATTGCCAATCTCACCGTGGGGAATAGCCACATACAGCTGCCCAGCCACTCAACCAGGCCCAACCAAGTTGACAATATTAATTAGCACAGTAGGTTAGGCAAAGTCTGGCCATTCTCACTTCTAATGAGCATTCCAGCTTCACTTCCTCCAGGACAGATTTTTTTATTCTTCTGGTAGTCTGTGGTATTTTCAATACTCTTCTCCAATACCACAATTCAAAGGAATCAGCTCTTCTTTGGTCTTCCTTATTCATTGTCAGCTGATATGTGCAACTCTTTCTTCCCATTTTGAGTCATGCCCCATCAGCAAGTGAAAGTCCCTAAAGTTTTACTCTGTCCACATCACTACGGTCAACTCTACTTTGAGGAGGCCGCTCTTCCCCCAGTTGCATTTTGAGTGTTTCCCAACCTGAGGAGCTCATCTTCTGGCACTATATCACAAAATGTTCTGTTGATATTTGTTGTAGTTAAGGTTATGTGTCAACTTGTCTGGGCTTTTTTTTTTTTTTTTTAGTGGCTGGGAAGCTGGATATAGTTATTCCCCATGATGAGACTGGAAATCATCTCCATGGTGGAATCTACTGTGAGCAGCTGAGTAGCTGCCTTAAGGATTTGGTCTACTTCAAGTATATAAGAAGATGCTCTGAGAAAGGTCTCAAGCTTCTTGGCATAACTGGATCTTGCATTTGGCTGAGTCATTTGTGAGTGGTCTTATCACATTGTCTACCAATGTTGGGACTGTTTCTGGACTTGAACTAGTGGCCAACCATGTTGTTTGATACTCTTTACCAAAAAAAAAAAAAAAAAAAAAAAAACTCACTGTCGTCAGGTTGGATCCAACTCATAGTGACCCTCCTTGGGTTTCTGAGGACGTATCACTATGGAAGTAGATTGTCCAACCTTCCTTCCAAGAAGTGGCTGGTGAGTTTGAACTGTCAGCCTTCTGGTTAGCAGTCAAATGCCTTGGCACTATGCCACCAGAGCTTCTTGTACCATTTTACTTGTCAACTTTGTATTTGTCAGCCTCAGCAGCCAGCAGATCTATGAGTTAAGAGATGCCACTGGGTTCAGTGGGCTGGGAGCAAGAGGCAGATCTGAAACCCAAGATTGAGAGGCTTTCACCCAGCCACTAGAAATGGCACTTTGAACTCAGACTTATAGATTTCTATACATAAGCCATATATTTGTGGTATGTCTGTTAAAATAACACGAGAGAACCAAAATACTATTCATAAAGTTTTCCAGTAAAATATCAGACAACACTTCACAGTATTCATAAGGTTTTCAGTAGCTAATTTTTTCAGAAGTGGATGGCCAGATCTCCTTCCCAGTGTCTTAGTGTGGAAGCTCTGCTGAAACATGTTTATCATGGGTCATCCAGCTGCTGTTTGAAATATTGGTGGGATAGCTTCCAGACTCAGCCATCATCAGCCATCAGCGAGATGGAAATCAAAATCACAGTAAGCTAACACTTCACTCTTACATGGATAGGTAATTTTTTTTTTTTTTTTAAGAAAAAAAGATCAGGAAATAATAGGTGTTGATGAGAATGTGGAGAGATCCAAACATACATCCATTGTTGGTGGGAATGAAAATGGTACAGCTGCTCTGGAAAATGATATAGCAATTCTTTAAAAAGTTAAGTAAAAAGCTGACATATGACCCAGCCAAAGAGACTTGAAAGAAGTAACACAATCAGACACATGCACACTAGTGTTTATTGTGGTCCGATTCACAATGGCTAAAAGCTGGTTGTTCTCATGTTGTTGTTAGGTACCATTCAGTCGCCCATGACTCATAGTGACCTTATGTACAAAAGAATGAAACACTGCCCAGTCCTGTGCAAACCTCACGATCCTTGCTATACCTGAGCCCATAGTTGCAGCCACTGTGTCAATCCATCTTGTTGAGGGTTTTCCCCTTTTTCAATGACCCTCCACTTTCCCAAACATGATATCCTTCTCCAGGGAATGGTCCCTTCTGACAACATGCCCAAAGTAGGAGCATTCTGGCTGCACTTCTGCCAGGACAGATTTGTTAGTTCTTTTAGCAGTCAATAGTACTTTCAGTATCCAATGCCAACAAAACAACTCAAAATCATCAACTCTTTGGTCTTCTTTGTTCATTGTCCAGCTTTCATTGTCCAGCTTTCACATGCATATGAGGCAACTGAAAATATCATGACTTGTGTTAGGTGCAACTTAGTCTTCCAGGAGATACCCTGCTCTTCAGCACTTTACAGAGGTCTTTTGCAGCACATTTGCCCAGCACAATACATCATCTAATATCTTGACTGCTGCTTCCATTTGTGTTGATTATAGAGCCAAGTAATATGAAGTCTTTGACAACTTCAAAATTTTGTCCATTTATCATGATGCTGCTTATTGGTCCAGTTGTGAGGAATTTTGTTTTCTTTGTACTGAAGTGTAATCCATACTGTATAGACTGTAGTCACAACTCTTCATCAGTAAGTACTTCAAGTCATCCTCACTTTCAGCAAGCAAAGTTGTGTCATCTGCATATTGCAGGTTGTTAATGAGCCTTTCCCCAATCCTGATGCCATGTTCTTTTTCATATAGTCCAGCTTCTTGGATTATTTGTTCAGCATACAGACTGAATAAGTATGGTAAAAGGATATAACCCTGACACACTCCCTTCCTGATTTTAAACCATCTGGTATCCCCTTATTCTGTTTGAACAACAGCCTCTTGCTTTATGTACAGGTTCCTCATGAGTGTAATTAAGTGTTCTGGAATTCCCATTCTTTTCAATGTTATCCATAATTTGTTATGATCCACACAATTTAATGCATTTGCATAGTTAATAAAACACAAGTAAACATCTTTCTGATATTCTTTGCTTTCAGCCAAGGTCCATCTGACATAAGCTATGATATCCCTGTTCTAAGTCCTCTTCTGAATCCAGCTTTCATTTCTGGAAGTTCTGCCAATATACTGTGCAACCATTTTTGAATTATCTTCAGTAAGATTTTACTTGTGTGTGATATTAATGATGTTGTTGTTGTTGTTGTTGTTTGCCGTCGAGTTGGCCCTGACTCATAGCGACCCCTCCTTGGGTTTCCAAGGCAGTATCACTATGAAAGTAGGATCGCCCAACCTTCCTTCTGAGGAGTGGCTGGATATTAATGATATTGTTTGATAATTTCCACATTTTGTGGGATCACCTTTCTTTGGAATGGGTACAAATTTGGATCTCTTCCAGTCAGTTGGCCAGGTAGCTGTCTTCTAAATTTCTTGGCATAGCTGAGTGAGTGCTTCCCAGTACAACATCTGTTTGTTGAAACATTCCAATGGGTATTCCATCAATTCGTGGGGTCTTGTTCTTTGCCAATTCCTTCAGTGCAGCTTCAACTTCTTTCTTCAATACCATTGGTTCTTGATTATATGCCACCTCCTGAAATGGATGAACATTGACCAATTCTTTTTGGTACAGTGACTCTGTGTATTCCTTCCAACTTCTTTTGATGCTTTCTGCATCATTCAATATTTTGCCCATAGAATCTTTCAATATTGCAACATGAGGCTTAAATTTTTTTCTCAGTTCTTTCAGGTTGAGAAATATTGAGTGTGTTCTTCCCTTTTGGTTTTCTAACTCCAGGTCTTTACACATTTCATTACAGTAATTGGCTTTGTCTGCTCGAGCTGCTCTTTGAAATCTTCTGTTCAGCTATTTTGTCTGGTCATTTCTTTCATTTGTTTTAGTTACTCTCTGCTCAAGGGCAAGTTTCAGTGGCTCTTCTCACAGTCATTTTGCTCTTTTCTTCCTTTCCTGTCTTTTTAATCACCTCTTACTTTCTTCAGGAGCTCTGGTGGCATAATGCCTAAAGCATTTGACTGCTAACCAGAAGGCTTGCAATTCAAACCCACGAGCCACTCCTCAGAAGGAAGGTTGGGCAATCTACTTCCATAGTGATACCACATTGGAAAACCAAGGCAGGGTCACTATGAGTTGGATCCAACTTGCTGGCAGTGAGTTTTGTTTTCTTCATGGATGATGCTCTTGATATCACCCCACAATTGCTCTGGTTTTTGATCATTGGTGTTCAATGCATCAAATTTATTCTTTAGGTGGTATCTAAATTCAGAAGGTATATAATCAAGGTCATATTTTGGCTCTCATGGTCTTCTTTTAATTTTCTTCAGCTTCAACTTGAACTTGCATGTGAGCAGTTGCTAGTCTGTTCCACAGGCAGCTCCTGGCCTTGTTTTGGCTGAAGATATTGAGCTTCTCCATCACCTCTTGCCACAGATGTATTCAATTTGGTTCCTGTGTACTCTGACTGATGAGTCTACATGTATAGCCACCATTTGTGTTGTTGAAAAAAGGTATTTGCAATGAAAAAGTCGTTGGTCTTGCAAAATTCTGATATGCAAACTCTAGTATCATATTTATCACCAAGGTCATATTGTTCAATGACCAGTGATTCTTCTTTGTTTCTAACTTTTGTGTTCCAATCACCAGTGATAATTAACACATCTTGATTGCATATTTGGTCAATTTCAGACTGTTGGTAAAAATTTTCAATTTCCTCATCTTTGGCTTTGGTGGTTGGTGTGTGAATGTGAGTAATAGTATGAACTGGTCTTCCCTGTAGGCAAGTGAATATTATTCTATCACTGACAGTATTGTACTTCAGGATAGATCTCGATACATTCTTTATGATGATGAATGCCACATCATTACTCTTTAATTTGTCATTCCCGGCATATTAGATCATATGACTTTCTGATTCAAAATGGCAACAACCAGTCCACTTCAGCTCAATAATGTCTGTTGTTGTTATGTGTCATCGAGTCGAACCTGACTCATAGTGACCCCTCCTTGGGTTTTTGAAGCAGTATCACTATGGAAATAGATTGCCCAACCTTCCTTTTGAGGAGTGGCTGGTGGGTTTGAACTGCCAGCCTTCTGGTTAGCAGTCAAGTGTCTTAGGCTCTATGCTACTGGAGCTCCTCACTAATGCCTAGGTGACCCAAATGTCTATCAATAGATGAATTGATAAACAAAATGTGGTTTATACATACAATCCAATTTTACCCTACCATAAAGAGTAATGAAGTCCTGATACATGATTCAACATATATCAACCCTGAAAACATTATACTGAGAAAAATAAGTCAATTATCAGAAGGAGAAATATTGTATGATTGCACTAATACAATGTATATAGAACAGGCAATGTATAAAGATCTAATTTAATAGGGGTTACCTGGGGTGGGAGGGACAAGGGAAGTGGGAATCATTGTTTAGGTAGCATGGAATTTTTGCTAATGATGACAGGATATTTGACAACAGATATTTGTGATGGTTGCACAATGTGATGATGTAATTGGTTTTATTGAATTATACAAGTGAAAGATTTGAATTGGCAATGTTGTATTCTTTATATTTTTAAAACAATAAATTTTAAAACTTATGAATTACAAAAAAAAATCAATTTTAAAACAACTCAAATAACTCAAAACTTGCCTTAGATAAATGGCTTTTCCAATTAATTTTCACTCTAGTTGATATTATCCAGAATCATACCTTGCCTGTTTGAAAGACTACTTATTAATAATAGAATTAATTATTTTCTAAGTTCTGTAAAAGCATAAGTTACTTATTGAATGTTTTCAAATAAAGACAACAATATAAATTAATATTAAAAGTAAACAATTTTATAGTAACTCAAGTATGAGTTACTTACTGAGTATTTTCAAATAAAGGCAATAAAGTAAGGCCACCTATTGAAAGAAATTTTATATGTGAAATTATTTGTCATTTAAGGTGCACTGGTGGTAAATGATTAAGCATTCAGCTGCTAGTGAGTAGTGGTTTGAACCCACCAGCCCTCCATGGGAGAAAGATGTGGCAGTTTGCTACTGTAAAGATTTACAGCCTTGAAAACCCTATGGATCAGTTCTACTCTGTCCTATAGGGTTACTATGAATCAATTCAACGGCAGTGAATGTTTTTGGTTCATAAGTTACTTACATTTTATTCCTAAGGATGTGTACAAAACCCCCAAAGTCTGAGGCTTTCCCCAGACCCTAGAAGTCTAATGACCAGCATGTGCTGATAAGAAAGCAGAACTTTACCTATAGAGTATCTGGTAGTTAATAAATAATATAGCAAAAGATACTATGGCCCCATGAGCATTGTACTTTGAATATTTGTCTAGAGATTATGCATATTTTTCAGAAATGAAGTCCAACTTATATCTAATTTTGCTCCAGTTCTCATGTATCATATGTCTTCTATTCATTATAGCTCTCAATCTTCCTTAGTTATTTTTAAAAGTCCTTTAAGTTCAAACCAATAACATTAGAGAATATTTGATTCAACAGCTTTCATGATGGGGCAGCTGGAAAAATAAAAGATGATTGATGAAGTGGTGACACTCATTTATGCCAATGGTAAATATCATGTTGTCCCTCAAGGTAAGTGATGTTACCACCCTACTCATACGTATGCACAGCCATGTGTACATATGTGAGTAACTGATAACATATGTTTAAAAAAAAGAAAGAAAGAAAGAAAGGTCCTATGGGTGTTATTAAGTAATGAAAGTGCAAGACACCAAAAAATAGAAAATAATTAATTTTATTATTGATAAGTAAGCTTTCAAACTGTCAAGATATGTTTTTGGATAATATCAGTTAGAGTGAAATTAATTGGAAAAACTATTTATCAAAGGTAAGTTTTGAATGAGTATCAATAATGTATATGTATATATACACATATATATAATATTTATGAAATACAAAAGCACACATATATGCTTAATTTGAAAGTACCTTAATGAAGATAAGAGTTGGTGGGAGTCAATGATAATTTTTAATTATTTAGTTCCTGGCTTATTCTTTGAAAATTGGTTATCCAAATAATTTTTATTTTCATTGATAACATTCACTAGAGTCAAGTTCGACTGCTTTATATATTTTCTTCTTAAAAGCAAAATTAATTAGTTTTGCAATATTATAGATTAATGGACTATCTATATTTTGTGAAAATTGAATATTCTCAATGTCTTATTCTTTGTCCACACATCCATACACTTCCAAGGGTTATTACCACAAAACAGTACATATATACACAAACTTGAATGACAAAGTGAAGGGGGGCAATAGTATAGGCCTTGGAATTAGGTCAGAATTGAGCTCCAGGTTTTCCTTTATTTGCTTTATGATTTGAGAAAAGTTTTTAAATATTCTTGATCTCTTTAATTTCATCGTGAAAATGGGTTCAAAAAACATATTTTGGAAAATTTTTAGTTAATGGGACAAAGTTTGTTGAAACTTAACTCAAAGCTTTGCATACAGAAGTTGATCAATACATTTAATTCTACCACTTTAATAAATAAGTCATTAGTGGTATCTTCTTATTAGTATTAATAATAAATATGTATACTGCCAATTAAGAGCTTAGACTATTTATTTAGACTGTATGGTTTAAATACTGGATTCTCTACTTTCCAATGTTGGGAGAATGACTTACCTATTCTGTTTGTTGTGGTTGATATGTGCCGTCAAGTCATCTACGACTCATCAAACTTTATGTACAACTGGAGGAAAGACTGCACAGTCCTGTGCCAGCATTACGATCCCTACTATACCTGAGCGCATTGCTGCCAACCACTGTGTAAATCCATCTTGTTGAAGGCCTTCCCCTTTTTGATGACCCTCCACTTTACCAAATATGACATCCTTCTCCAGAGAATGGTTCCTTCTAACAACATGACCAAAGTAAGTGAGACAAAGTCTGGCCATTCTCACTTCCAAGGATCATTCCAGCTGCACTTCTTCCAGGACAAATTTATTAGGTCTTTGAACAGTCCATAGTACTTTCAGCATTCTTCCCCACACCATAATTCACAAGCATCAACTCTTCTTCAGTCTTTCTTATTCACTGTCAAGCTCTCACATGCATATGAGGCAATTAAAAATACCTTGGCTTGGGTTTGGCATATCTCCATCTTCAAGGAGATATCTTTGCTCTTTAGTACTTGAAAGAGGTTTTTTTTACAGCAGATTTGGCCAATATAGTATGTCTTTTGATGTCTTGACTGCTGCTTCCATTGGCACTGATTGTAGAACCAAGTAATATGAAGTCTTTGACAACTTCAATCTTTTATCCGTTTATCACGATGTTGCTTTTTGGTTCAGTTGTAAGGATTTTTGTTTTCTTTATATTGAGGTGTAATCCATACTGCAGAATATATTCTTCAATCTTTATCAGTAAGTGCTTCAAGTCATCCTCACTTTCAGCAAGCAAAGTTGTGTTATCTGCATATTGCAGGTTGTTTAGTCTTCCTCCAATCCTGATGCCACTTTTTCTTCATATAGTTCAGCTTCTTGGATTATTTGTTCAGCATACAGATTGAATAAGACAGTGAAAGATACAACCCTGATGCACTCACTTCTTGGTTTAAAACCATGCAGTGTCCCCTTGTTCTGTTCAAATGACAGCCTCCTTATCTATGGACAAGTTCCTCATGAGTACAATTAAGTGTTCAGGAATTCCAATTCTTCTCAATGTTATCCATGATTTGCTATGATCCACACAATCGAATGCATTTGCATAGTCAATAAAATACAAGTAAACCTCTTTTTGGTAATCTTTGCTTTGAGCCAAGATCTATCTGACATTAGCTATGATATCTCTAGCTCCACTCCCCCTTCTGAATCCAGCTTGCATACTGCTGCAACCGTTTTTTAATTATTTTCAGTAAAATTTTACTTCTGTGTGCTATCAATGATATTGTTCAATAATATCCACATTCTGTGGGATCACCTTTCTTTGGCATGGCTACAAATATGGATTTCTTCCAGTCAGTTGGCCAGGTAGCTGTCTTCCAAATCTCTTGGCATAGCCAAGGGAGTGCCTCCAGTGTGGCATCTGTTTGTTGAAACATCTCAGTGGGTATTCCATCAATTCCTGGAGCCTTGTTCTTCACCAATTCCTTCAGTGCAGTTTCAACCTCTTCTTTCAATACCGTTGGTCCTTGATCATATGCCGCCTCCTGAAATGGGTGATCATCTACCAATTCTTCATGCTATAGTGACTCTGTATATTCTGTGTATTCTATCCATCTTCTTTTGATGTTTCCTGCATATGTTTCCTGCAACATGTTTTCAACATACTGCCCATGGCATCTTTCAATATTGCAGTTTGAGGCTTAATTTTTTCCTCAGTTCTTTCACCTCGAGAATTATCAAGCCTGTTCTTCCCTTTTGGTTTTCTTACTCCAAATCTCTGCACATTTCATTATAATAATTGACTTTGTCTTCTCAAGCTGCTCTTTGAAATCTTCTGTTCAGCTCTTTTGTCTTGTTGATACCTTTTTGTGTGTGTCTAAATTTCCTTATCTATAAAATGAGAACAACCATAATAATACCTATCTCATAGATTTGCTTTGATGGTTAAATGAATTAATGTAAGAGTACTTCAGATAGTGTAAATTACATAATTACATAATAATCCTTATTCTTGTGTGGTTGTTGTTATGTGCCTTCAAGTCAGACCTGACTCATAGTGACACCTCCTTGGGTTTGCAAGGCAGTATCACTACAGAAGTAGATTGCCCAACTTTCCTTCCGAGAAGTGGCTGGTGGGTTTGAACCATCAGCTTTCTGCTCAGCAATCAAGTGCCTTAGACATTATGCTACCAGAGCTCCCAATAATCCCCATAGAAATTTATTATTATTATTATTGTAGCAATTATTGCTATTTTAATTGTGATGTTGAAACTAACAATAGATTGACTCTATTTGAATCCCAATTCCATCACTAGGTTAATGACCTATGGTAATGTATTTAACTTCTCTGTGTCTCAGTCTTTTTATGTGGGAAATGAATGTAACAAACATCAGAGAGTTTAGGGAATATGTATATATCATTGCTTTTATATATATATATATATATATATATATATATATATGCTTTTAACATATATATGTATGTATGTGGTTCCATATTTTTGTATGTATGTGTGTGTTCTTCCCTCTTCATTTTCTAACTCCAGCTCTTCAGAGGCCAGGCAGGGAGCCAGCAGACATCTGGAACAGGTACGGGGAGTGGCCAAGCAGGAAGCAGGAGCCAGGAGCCAGCTGAAACAGAAAGGGGTGTGGCCAGGAAGAGAGCAGAGAGGTTTGAAACAGCTAAGGGAGAGGAACTTGTCTGTCAGTTTGTTGTATACTGTTCTGGTTACTGCGATGCTGTTAGGCTGGGGGCTATGCCACCAGTGTTTCAAATGCCAACAGGTTTATCTATGGTGGGCAAGGTTCAACAGAGCTTCCAGACTAAGATAGACTGGGAAGAAGGAAGAGGCCATCGACTTCTCAAAGAATTGGCTTGGGAAGCCTTATGAATAGCAGAGAAACACTGTCTGATATGTTACTGGAAAACTTTATGAATAGCCCTGAAATATTGTCTGATATAGTGCCAGAAGATGAGCCCCTCAGGTTGGAAGACATTCAAAATATAAGTGAGAAAGCTGTCTCCTCAGAGTAGAGCCAACCTTAATGATGTGGATAGAGTAGAGCTTTTGGGACCTCCATTTGCTAATGTGACATGACTCAAAATGAGAAGAAACAGCTGTAAACATCCATTAATAATCAGAACATGGAAAGTATGAAGTATAAATGTAGAAAAATTAGAAGTTGTAAAAAGTGAAATAGAACACATAAACGTTGATGTCCTAGGCATTACTAAGCTGAAATGGACTGGTTTTGTTCATTTTTCAGTTGCCTCATATGCATGTGAGAGTTGGACAAAGAATAAGAAAGACCAAAGAAGAGTTGATGCTTTTGAGTTGTGGTGTTGGTAAAGAATACTGACAGTATAATGGACTGCTAAAAGAACTAACAATTCTGTCCTGGATGAAATACAGTTGGAATGATCCTTGGAAGTGAGAATGGCCAGACTTCATCTGACCCACTTTGGTCATCTTGTGAGAAGGGATCATTCTCTCATGAAGGATGTTGTACTTGATCAAGTGGAGGGTCATCAAAAAAGGAGAAGGCCCTCAACAAGATGGCTTGACACAGTGACTGCAATGATGAGCTCAGGCATAGCAACTTTGCCACAGGACTGGGCAGTGTTTCATTCTGCTGTACATAAGGTCACTGAGTCAGAGATGATGCGATGGCACCTAACAAGAACAACAGTTTTTGCACATATCATTATAGTACTTTATTTTGTGTTCTCAATTCGACCTTTGAAATCTTCTGCTCAGCTCTATTATGTCATCATTTCTTCCATTCGTTTTAGGTATTTTCCATTCAACAGCAAGTTTCAGATTCTCTTCTGCAAATCCCTTTTGGTCTTTTCTATCTTGCTTGTCTTTTTAAAGACCTTTTGCTTTCTTCATGTATGATGTTCCTTGATGTCTTCCCACAACTTGTCAGGTCTCTGGTCATTGGTGTTTAATGCCTCAAATCAATTCTTCAGATGGTCTCTAAATTCAGGTAGGATATACTCAAGGTTGTATTTTGGTTCTTGTGGACTTGTTTTAATTTTATTCAGCTTCAAGTTAAACTAACATATGAATAATTGATGGTCTAGTCCACAGTCAGCTCCTGGTCTTGTTCTGACTGATGATATTGAGCTTTCCCATCATTTCTTCCCATAGATGTAATAGATGTAGTTTTTTTTTTTTCCCTTAGTATTCCATCTAGTGAGGCTCACATGTATTAAAAAAAAAAAAAAAAAACTTACTCACTGCTGTTGAGTAGGATCCGTGTTGTAGAAAAAGGAATTGGCAGTGAATAGGTTGTTGGTCTTGCAAAATTCAGTCATGCAACCTCTAGAGTCATTTCTTTCAACAACACATCATTTTCCAACTACAAATCCTTCTTGATTCCAATTTTACATTCCAGTCATCAGTAATTATTAATACATCTTGATTGCATATTTCATCAATTGCAGACTGTAGAAGTTGGTTTAAAAAAATCTTCAATTTCTTTATATTTGGCTTTAATGGTGGGTGTGTAAATTTGAATAATGGTTGTAATAACTGGTCTTCCTTGTAGGTGTATGGATATTATCCTATAACTGACAGAATTGTATTTAGGAATAGATCTTGTAATGTTCTATTTGACAATGAAAGAAACGCCGTTCCTTTTCAATTTGTCATTCCAAGCATAGTAGACCATATGATTGTCCAAATCAAAATGACCAATGCCAGTCCATTTCAGCTCACTAATGCCTAGGATATTGATTTTTATGCATTCCATTTAATTTTTGATGACTTCCAATTTTCCTAGATTCATACTTCATAATTCCACATTCCAATTATTAGCAGATGTTTGCAGCTGTTTCTTCCCATTTTGAGTCATGTCGCATCAGCAAATGAAGATGCTGAAAGGTTTACTCCATCTGTGTCATTAAGGTCAGCTCTACTTTGAGCACTAAGCTCTTCCTCAATCATATATTGAATGCCTTCTAACCTGAGGGGCTCATCTTCTGACACTATTTCAGACAACATTTCACTGCTATTCATAAAATTTTCAGTGGTAAATTTTTTCAGGAGTACACTGCCACATCCTTCTGTCTAATCTATGTCACCACTGAAACCTGTCCACCATGGGTGGTCCTTGTTGGTATTTGAAATACCTGTAGCATAGTTTCAAGCATCACAGCAACACACAAACCAGCACAGAACAAACTGATAGACACAACTGGACTAATAAGTAACATTATGATAAATGGAGAAAAGATTGAAGTTGTAAAGGATTTCATTTTACTTGGATCTACAAACTACACCCATGGAAGCTAGCAGTCAAGAAATTAAATGACATATTACATTGGGCCAATCTGCTGTCAAAGACCTTTCTATAGTGTTAAAGAGTGATGATGTCGCTTTGAAGACTAAGTAGTGCCCACCCTAACCCATAGTATTTTCAATCATTCCACATGCACATAAAAACTAGACAATGAGTAAGGAAGACTCAAAAAGAATTGATGCATTTGATTTATGGTGTTGGCAAAGTATATTCAAGCATATATCAACAATTGTAAAAGGGCACATGACAAGGCCTTGTTTTATTGTTTTATACATAAGGTCACTATAAGATGGAATGGATTGGATGGCACCTAAGAGCACTAGAAACACGTGTATATAATAATACATTTGTAACTAAAAACAGTACTTGAATAGGAAGTATACAATAAATGCTAGGTATTATTATGAAAATACAGACATAACTTTAGCAATATAAATGCTATCAAAATTACTACATATATATAATATATATATATATTATATATATATATATATAATATATATATATATAATATATATATGTACATAACTTAAAGCCCTCCCACAAACTTGAAAAAAATAAACTGCACTATTAATAATAATTGTAATAATAAAGTAGATAATTTAGTTTTTGATGTTTGAGGCAAAGGCTCAAACATAGTTTTCTTCATGGAAAAATACACTAAAAATTAAAAATTTATGTCCAAATAATTTGTTATGTTCAGAAGCAAAGTTTTTATCCAGCCTCTTGTTGTTGTTGTTGTTGTTATGTGCCGTCAAGTTGGACCCAACTCATAGCGACCCCTTCTTGGAATTCCAAGGCAGTATCACTACAGAAGTAGATTGCCCAACCTTCCTTCCAAGTAATGGCTGGTGGGTTTGAAACTTCAGCCTTCTGGTTAGCAGTCAAGTGCCTTAGGCACTATGCTACCAGAGTTCCTTGGCAAGTATTAATTAAGACAATAAGGCAGAAATTGTTTTTGTAGGCATAGTACAAGTTTAAGTACAAGTTCAATGAAGTGTTAACAGTTTAATCCCTTTGGTTATGTGGAAATCAAGGAAAAGCATTGGAATTAGAAAACCAGATTAATTTACTGCCCAATCTAACCTTAAACACTTTCCTCAGGGAAGATATTTTCCTGGTGGTAAGAAATATACCTACAGTAAATATCCATTAGCATAAGAAATACCAAATTAGATTTTATTAATCCTGAGAGATTCTAGAGTGCCTTTCTTAACATCAGTGGAAACCATGGCTCCAGTCCTTAGGACATGTTGTTGTTGTTGTTACACGCCGTCGAGTCAAACCCGACTCATAGCGACCCCTCCTTGGGTTTCCGAGGCAGTGTTACTACAGAAGTAGGATTGCCCAACCATAGCTCTGACTAAAACCAGAACCCTAGATGTCTGGTCAAATGTTTATTCTAGTGAGACAGGATGCTGGAAAGCAACCAGAGTGCTTGGGTGTACTTCCTGAATTCAATCTGAGAATTCTAAGCACACAAATCTGAAAATAGCAATTCCTACTTTTGTGCTTTCTGTGATTATTATTTTTTTAATCTTTTTTCATTGTTTTGCCTTTTATTAACTTTTTTCCTGAATTTTTAGTTTGGAAAATCCAATCAGTTTAAAAAATTATTATTCCTTGTAATGAGAACCGAAGAATAGAGACAGAGTTCCTGGAGCATCATTACCACTTGGAATATAAATTATGAAATTATAGACATTTTTAATATGACCCAGAGTCCATCATGTAATTGCTGCACTGGAGAAATTTTAAAATACATAACACTGACTAGACCCTATTGACCCTTTTATGTTTTACTCTGACAATATAAATTATTTTAATAAATTTTTAAAGCCTAATATACAATCATCACCAAGAAGACGGCATTCCAACAAATAAATATCTCAATGAATTTCATTATTTCAAACCCAATTGAGTTATTTTATTTTTTAACTACTTAATAAATCTCATGATTCTGTTTTGATTTTGCTTCAGCATATTAAATAAAGTGGCCCCCAAAATTTATGAAGCATGGTTTAAATAAAAAAGGGAGTGCATCACGGTTGCATCATTTCACCATACTTATTCAATTTTGTGCTGAGTAAATAATCTAAGAAGCTGGACTATGTGAAGAAGAGCATGGCATGGGGATTGCAGGAAGACCCATTAACAACTTGTGATATGCAGATGGCACAACTGTGCTTGCTGAAAGTGAGGATGACTTGAAGCACTTACTGATGAAGATTGAAGACTTCAGTCTGCTCTATGGATTTCAACATAAAGAAAACAAAAATTCTCATAATTGGACCAATAAGCACATCACAATAAATAGAGAAAAGACTGAAGTCAAAGATTTCATATTACTTGGTTCCACAATCAACACCAATGGAAGCAGCCATCTAGAAATCTGATGCAAAAGGATTGTTTAAAGTGCTGAAGAGCAAAGATGTCTCTTTGAAGGCTAAAGGGCACCTAACTCAAGCCATGGTAATTTCAATCTCCTCATATGCATGTGAGAACTGGACAATGAATAAAGAAGGCCAAGAAGAGCTGAGGCTTTTGAGTTGTGGTGTTGGCAAAGAATACTGAAAATACCATGGACTGCCAGAAGAACTAATAATCCTCAATGAGATGGATTGACAGAGTGGCTACAATAATAGGCTCAGGTATAGCAAGGATTGTGAGGCTGGCCCAGGAACAGGCAGTTATTCAATGTGTTGTACATATAAGGTCGCTATGCATTGGAGCTGACACTATGGCACCTGAAAACAATCTGTACTGAAGGCTGTAGTCTTTGATCTTGATCAATAAATGCTTAAGTCCTCTTCACTTTTAGCATACAAGGTTTTATAATCCACAAATCACAAATTGTTAAAGTCTTCCTCCAATCCTGATGTTGTATTCTTCTTCACATAGTCCAGCTTCTCGTATTATTTGTTCCACATACAGGTTGAATAAGTAAGGTTTAAGGATACAAACCCTGACACACACCTTTTCTGATTTTAAACCACACAGTATCCCCTTGTTCTGTTCTGGCATCAGGTCATGAATGAGAACAAGTAAGAGCTCTGGAATTCCCATTTTCACAATGTTTTACATAATTTGTTTGAATCCATACAGTTGAATGTCTTTGCATAATTAATAAAACACAAACACCTTTCTGATATTCTCTGCTTTCAGCCAAGGTCCTTCTGACATCAGCAATGATATCCCTCATTCCATGTCCTTTTCTAACTCCAACTTGAATGTCTGGCAGTACCCTATATATATATATATATATATATATATATATATATATATATATGCTGCTATAACCATTTTTGAATTGTCTTTAGCCAAATTTATTTGCCTGTGATATAAATGGTATTGTTCTATATTTTCCACCTTCTGTTGGATCCTCTTTCTTCAGAATAGGCACAAATAAGAATAGATAGATATGGATGAGCACAAATATAGGTGATGATAGATAGATGATAGGTAGATAGATAGATAGATAGATAGATACCAAAAGATAGAAAATAGAGATTTACTGGCAAGAGGCAGTACCAGAGAACAAGATGGGCAAATGGAAGGTCTTGGATTCTAGGAAAGTTACAAATTCTGGTATGATACAAATTGGCTTTTGATTCTCCAATTCATGTTAGTATACATATTTTTATGTGGTGATCATGGGGAAGAATGAATTATAAGACAAGAGACAGAAAAATGTTCTTTTCAAAAGACAATTTTCTTATTTAAATTTCTTTGAATGAAGCTGAAGCCCTACCTTGCATTCAGTAACTAACTGTGTTAACAAGATCAAATTAGGGAAGGAGATAGATAAGATTTAGAATCTGAGTCCAGGTACCTGAGTAGAGAAGAAGGACACAGGCCAAGGAGTGGTCTGAATACAGAAGCTGAGTATGAGAAAACAGAAAAGGAAAAACATTGTTTACACAAAGAGTTTGATATTTTTATATCTGAGCATTTCTAATGATCTCAGAAAACAAGATATTTGCCTTCCCAACCTTGACACCAGAAGAACTAGAAGGGGCCCAGATACTGTGGCCAATCACTTTGAAAGGGTCACAGTAAAAGGTCTTGGCTACATTGGGAGAAAAATGTAGAACAAAGTACAAATTAATAAAAACTACTAGGCTTACTGGACTGATAGAGACTGGTGGGACCCTGACAATATGGGTCACCCTTCGAGCCTACAATTGAACTCACCCTGTGGCTCAACTTTCAGCCAAAAAGTGGACATGCCAATAAGGTAAACATAGAAACTCTGGTAGCGTAGTGCCTAAGGCATTTGACTGCTAACCAGAAGGCTGGCAATTCAAACCTACCAGCCACTCCTCAGAAGGAAGGTTGGGCAATCTACTTCCGTAGTGATACTGCCTCAGTAACCCAAAGAGGGGTAGCTATGAGTCGGGTCCAACTCGACGGCACATAACAACAGCACAACAGCAACATAAGGTAAACAATAACAGGGAGATATGCATCCCTTCCACTACTCATCTGTCATTTTGTTGTACCGTGGTGGCTTTCATGTTGCTGTTAACCTGGAGGCTATGTCACTGATATTCCAAATATCAGTAGAGTCAGCCATGGTAGACAGGTTTCAGTGGAGCTTCCAGAGTAAGATTAGGAAGAAGGACCATGCCATCCACTTCTCAAAGAATTGGCCAGTGAAAGCCTTATGAATAGCAGTGAAATACTGTCTGATATATTACTGGAAAACTTTATGAATAGGCCTGAAACATTGTCCTATATAGTGCCAGAAGATGAGCCCCTCAAGTCAGAAGTCACTCAAAATACAACCCTCAGAGGAGAGCCATCCTTAATAATGTGGATGGAATAAAACTTTCAGGACCTCCATTTGCTAATATGGCTTGACTCAAGATGAGAAGAAATAGCTATAAACATCCATTAATAATCAGAACATGGAACATACAAAGTATGAATGTAGGAAAACTGGAAGTTTCCCAAAATGAAATGGAACACATAAAGATCAATATCCTAGCCATTAGTGAGCTAAAATGTACTGGTTTAGACCATTTTGAATCAGATAACTCTACTATGCCAGGAATGACAAACTAAAAGGAATGGAGTGGCATTCATTGTTAGACAGATTGTTTCAAGATCTGTCCTGAAGTACAATGCTGTCAGTAATAGGATAATACAAATACACCTACAAGGAAGACCAGTTAATACTACAATAATTCAAATCTATGCACTAATCACCAAGGCCAAATATAAGGAAATTGAAGATTTTTACCAATTTCTGCAGTCTGATATTGACCAAACATGCAATCAAGAGTGTTGATCATCGCTGATGATTGGAATTCCAAAGCTGGAAACAAAAAAGAATCCCCAGTCATTGGAAAATATTGCCTTGGTGACAGAAATAACACTGGAGATCGAATGACAGATTTTGCAAGACCAATGACTTATTCATTGCAAATACCTTTTTTTCAACAACATAAAAGATGGCTATACATGTGGACTTCACCAGATGGAGAGCACAGGAATCAGATTGACTACCTCTGTGTAAAGAGGCAACGGAGAAGCTCAATATCTTCAGCCAAAACAAGGTGAGGAGCTGACTGTGGAATGAAAGCCGGACAATGAATAAGGAATACTGAAGAAGATTTGATGTTTTTGAATTATAGTATTGGTGAAGATACTGAAAGTACTATGGACTGACAGAAAAATTAAAAATCTGTCCTGGAAGAAGTGTAGCCAGAATGCTCCTTGGAAGCAAGAATGATCAGACTTTGTCTCACCTACTTTGGTCATGTTGTCAGAAGGGACAATTCCTTAGAGAAGGATATCATGCTTGGTAAAGTGGAGGGTCCATGAAAAAGGGGAAGGTCCTGAAAAATTAGATGTATTTACACAGTGGCTGCAATGATGGGTGTTCTGGTTACCTAGTGCCTCTCTAACAAGAATATACCACAAATGGGATGACCTTAACAAACAGGAGTTTATTCTTACAATTTGGAGGCTTTAAGTCCACGTTCAAAATGCCAGGCTCTAGAGGCTGGATGAAAGCCCTTCAACCTTGAGGTCCAGTTCTGCCTCCTGCTCCCAGCTCACTGGAGCTAGAAGCATTTCTTAACTCAGACAGCTGCTGGCTGCTGAGGCTGAGAAGCCCCAAGGTTGACAAGTAAAAAGGCACAGTCCTGATTTACCAAACCACATGGCAGGACATTAACTTGAGTCCATGGTAAGTCCCAAGGTTGGCAGAGCATAGCAGGCTGCTGAGCAACGACACAGCTACATGCAGGGTCCAAGCATGCCATAGGCTAGAGACCATTCCCAAGCCTTCTCCTTATATACAGGAAGCAGACCACATCCCAAAGGCAGCTACTCAGCTACTTGTGGTAGATCCCACCATGGAGTTGATTGCCAGTCTCATCATGGGGAATAACTACCACCAGCTGCCCAGCCACTCAGCCAGGCCCAGCCAAGTTTACACACAAACATAACCACCACAATGGGCTCAGGTGTAGCAAGGATTGTGAGGCTTGCATAGGACCAGACAATGTTTCATTGTATTTTACACAGGGTCACTATGAGTCAGAGCTCAACAGCACCTAACAACAACAACATGCATCCCTTAGAGCAGTCAATCAAAAGAGATCAAAAAGGCAGCATTTTCTTGATGATAAAGCTTAGAAGGCAGAAGGGGATAGGAAGTAAGGGCCAATGGAAATGGTAAATACAGAGAGGAACTGGGAAGAGTTTATAGTGGGGATTGCAATCAATGTCATGGAATAAAATGAATAGGATTCAAATGAAAAATCAATATTCTCTGTAAACTTTCATTGAAATCACAATAAAAAGTTAAATAAGTAAATAAACACCACAAAATTTAGGACCCACACACACCCAAAGATATTGTCCTGGTGACCTTGTAAGGCTGCTCCTTAGAGTAAAGCACATTTGTTAGGGGCCACAAAACAGGTGAAGCAGAGAACTGGGTTTTCTGGAAGCTTTAACATGATCACCTGTGTTAGCATAAGGATTCACATTATGAAACATAGAGGAGGAAGGAACATTTACTAGACAAAGTTTAGGAATGGAAAAAAAAAATAAGAGTGGATACCCATTGCTGTACAATTTCAAATGATAAAAACTCCATATATTACCAAGTGAAATAGCTCCACAGGGTTTCTTTCCTATAATCTTTAGGGAAATGAGCTTTGGTGATGTAGTGCCTAAGGCATTTGACTTATACGCAGAAAGTTGATGGTTCAAACTCACCAGCCACTCCACGCAAGGAAGACTGGAAAATCTACTTCTGTAAAGATTTAGATTGGGTTTCGCATTGGAAACCCAATGGGAATCACTGATTCGTGATTGACTCAATGGCAGGGGATTTGTTTTGTTTTGTTTTGTTAATCTTTAGGAAAGCAGATCACTAGGTCTTTCTTCCATGGCTCCACTGGGTGGGTTCATCCTGCCAACCTTGAGATAAGTAATTGAGTGCAAACCATTTGCCCCAACAGGCTGCTAGGAGTGAATAGACTTCATTTGATGTACTTTGGACAGGTTTTCAAGAGAGAACAGTCCCTGGAGAAGGACATCTCATGTTTGGTAAAATAGAAGGTCAGCAAAAGAGATGAAGACCCTAAACATGATGGATTGATACAATGGCTGTAACAATGGGCTCAAACTTAGCAATGACTATGAGGATTGAGCAGGACCAGGCAGTGTTTCATTGTGTTTGTACATGGGGTCATTATGAGTCAGAATTGACTCTTCTACAGCACCTAACAACAACAACAACAACATGTTGGTGCAGGTTTTCCTACGACACATGGGAAGAGTGTGAACCTGCCATATAAGACAATGAGAAAAATGGACTAAGAAGCAGGGTTGCACAGACATAAGCAGTGGGAGGAAAAAGCCATCGACAAGCACAAAACCCTTTGAGAACTCTGTGAAAACAAATCATTGACAGTCTGGTTCAATATTGCTAAAAATCTCTCATCACATTTTGACTGATGCTCTGTGTCTCAAAAGATAACTACCTGGGGGTTGCAATCAATGTTATGAAAAAAAAAAATGTATATAAATTGTTGAATGGGAAACTGATTTACCTTGTAAATTTTCACCTAAACAGCAATAATTTTTTTTTAAAAAAAGAAAAGGACAATTATCTTTTAGTTTGCTTTCTTCTTTCCCAGGAACAATACTTTTTGCATTCACAAAAGGACCCTATCCTATGAAAAACTCCACATTTCAAATATCTTATTAATCTTGTATGTTCTACAGGCGGCTCCTGCCTCATTGCTGGAACTGAAATATAAATTATGCTAAAAGCAGAGGCCTGAGCCCTTCTGCACTGCATTCCCAAGAATTCCTTTTTTTCTACTCTTCACTCTTTCCACTGTACATACTGCCAGTGCCATTACTAGCCCCATTTGATCTGAGTCCACTGGTTACTCTGTCTGGTGAAAGTGAGGATGCGGTTATAAGAGCAAAAGAGGGCTCTGGGAAACTGAAATTCCCCTCTAAATATACAATCAACTAACACTACATGCTAATATTTATTTTAAAAAAATGACAATGTACTTTCCTCTTGATTGCTCTTTCTAACCAATGTCTACATCCCAGACATGCAGAGCAGTAGAGTTCACTCTTGCACAGGGTGACTTTTGCTGCTTATCTACGTGTTCTCTGGTAAGTTCCTGTCCACTGTTGAAGAAGTCAGAACAGATACATCAACCCTTCTCCTTACTTTGCCCCAGTTCCTCAAATTATTAGTCCCTTTTTCTCATTATCCCCATAGTCTTTTGGAATTATATACTTTTATTATAAAATTTTGGAGCTCTGGTGGTGTAGTGCCTAAGGCATTTAACTGCTAACCAGAAAGCTGGTGGTTCAAAACCACCAGCCACTCCTTGTAAGGAAGATTGGGAAGCATCCTTCAGTAGAGATACCACCTTGGACCCCAAGGAGGGGTCAGTATAAGTTGAATTGACTCACAGCAGTGAGGTTTTTTTTTGTTTTTGTTTTTGTTTTTATAGTTTGTCAAATGTTATTTTAATTATCTGTTAGTTGTTTGGCAATGACTTCCTTCCAAAAAGAGACTGCTTTTTCACCTGCCATCATTCATCTTTTACATTCCTAATCCTTAATTACATGCATATATAATGTCTTTTAAAAAAATGCTTGTTCAAGGAAGAAATGTTGTTACTGGTGAAAACTGTTATACTCACTGCCATTGAGTGGATTCCAACTCATAGTGACCCTTGGTAGGTTTCTGAGGTGGTAAATCGTTATTGAAGTTGTTGTTGTTTGCCCTTGAGTCAGACACCACTCATAGCGACCCCTCCTTGGGTTTCCCAGGCAGTATCACTACTGAAGTAGATTGCTCAACCTTCCTTCCGCAGAGTGGCTGCTGTGTTTGAACCACCAGCCTTCTGGTTAGCAGTCAAGTGTCTTAGGTACTAGGCTATCAGGGCTATAAAAACCTCAAAAAAGTGTAGTCTTCTTCGGAAAGAGAAGAACAATGACACACTGCATCCTTTCCCCCATTGCGTGAAAGAATAGAGAAATCGTAGCTGGAAGCTACAGTTGGAGGTGGTAAAAAGAGGAGGGGGCAAGCTAACCTTATTTAGAAGGAAAAATGGGTCTGGAGATCAAAACAATAGTTCTGATCCAGGACTATGATGGAGCCCTGAGAGTTAATATAAGAAGAAAATCATATCTTCCCATAGCCTATCAGTCCCTAACTTTTAAGGGTCTCCATTTTCCCCTTCAGGGTTATGGGTTACAATTAGCATTGTTAAACAAACAACATTCTTGAGTGCTGACTGAAAAACTGAAGATTCAAGGCCACTAAGAGGTTCCTGGGGGGGGGGGGGGGGGAAGAAACCTCACTCACTGCCCTCAAGTGGAATCTGACTCATAGTGACCCCTGGCTTTCCAAGGTGGTATCACTACAGAAGTAGATTGACCAACCTTCCTTCCCAAGAGTGGCTAGTAGTTTTGAACCACCAGCATTCTGGTTAGCAGTCAAATGCCTTAGGCACTATGCTACCAGAGCTCCTACCTCAGAAAAAAGAACTGGCAATTTTATTTTAAAAATTCAGCCATTGAAAACTATATGGAACACAGTTCTACTCTGACACAAACAGGTCGCCATGAGTCAGAACTGGTTGATTGGTTACTCACCTTTCAATTTCTCCTGGCCCAGGCTGTAGAGACCATTTGATATGTAGTGAAATGATGCTTCTGAGTTCCTAACACCCCATACCTGTATACAACCAGAGAATGCTTTTGAACATAGCCTACTGCAAATTAAAGAATGCCACTATGTGTATCCGAATTTTACTTAAGACAAAACCAAGATTGAAAATGGGTGTAAATAACAGGACAAGGTCAAAGACTATACCTCAAAGGTCCTGTTTCCTGCTCTATTATGGAGTTTGACTTTGTGAACTTTGTCTGCAATTTAAAGATATATTTTACGTATTTCATTGTCAAGCTGTTAACGTATTCTTTCTCTGCAGCTTAGTTTTTTTGTTTTTGTTTTTAAAAGGGCCTAATTCCTTGGTTTAAATTCCTTTTCTTTTTTCTACAGCATCAGCAGCATTAGTATCATCGTTCCTATGGTCCAACATCGCAGTATGTTCTTTAAATAATTAAGGTCTTTTTTATAATAAACTCTTACTGACCTGCTACTAGTCTACATTTTTTATCTTCTTTTGTTTCTGCCTTTAATGTTGTTTCAGCAATGCTAATTGTAAAGAAAAAGATAAGGTTGGATTGTTTTTCTTCCACAGTCATACCAGTTCTGAGAATGAATTGTAGCTCTCTGCTTTCTTGTTTGTGCAGGTAATGATGTATTCATTGTGGCAAAGTCTTCACAGATAATGAAAACTACATAGTTTTTACAGATGTGCTAATTATCTCTTCTTGATCAAGAAAAAAATATTGAACTGACTTCTAACTACACAGTTTAATTTATAACCATATTAGATGTTAGCAAGAAGCCTCAGATATTTTCTGTACCTTTATTTTGTTTATTTTGTCTATAAAATAAATATATTCTGGAACTATTAAGAAATGCTTAATATGACTAATATATGTGATTGATTGTGCAAGATCACCACCAGTTAAGCATAATGCAAATATAAATGTAAGAGACAGTGAGGAAACCAAAGGATAAAGAGGATGGATGAATTTCTGTATGCAACTTGAGTAATGGGGACTAATGCAATCTATTTTGGACATGCAGAGATAACTGTTACTAAATGACTATTTGCACCAGTAAAGGGACAAACCATATATTTTAGAGACAGAAAACCTAAATCATTCTCTGGCAAAAGAAAGAGGACAATATTTTCATGACTTTCCATTTATTTATTTATTTGTACTTTTATAGCATTAAGACCAGAATTTTTTGCAAGTGTAGACTAATATTTCTAGCTTCTGTTCCTTTTGATTAAAATGCTTAGTAATTTTCTGCAAGTGTGCTTTTTGTGAAATTTAGTTTACGACCAAATCATGGATGGAGGAGCTTTCTCTTTAACTTTAACTGACATATTTCAAGAAAATCACTCAAAAACATTCCTCATTATGAAATAGTACTATCAAACATGAAATATCACAACTTAGAAACCCAAATGCTTCACTGTCAAAAGAAAGAAAAAGAGGAGAAGATTTGGGATTTTTATGTGTTTTGTTTCATTTTAGTGGGAATCAGGTTTCCCTTCAATTTCAGTGAGTGAATATTTTCAAAATAAGTAGAGAAAACTGCTTTGTCTTTGCTTCTAAAACACAGAAGGCCTAAGGTAAATAATGTATATTTTTTTCTCACTCCCTTTCCTTCCTAATATTATCTACACTGATCCACACTATAAAATGTTGGTGACAAGTTTAGTACATTTAATAAGAGCCCAGGATTGCAGAGCCTGTCACTAAAGTTTGGTCTGGATATTGGTGCATATCTTTTTTTAAAAAATGATGATAATACAAAAATAATATGTGGAGTTAGAAATGAAACTAAAGGCTTTTGATTCCCAGTCAAAAATTCTTTTCACTAAAATACTCTAGCTCTGTGACCTTGGACACAACTTTCAACTTTGCTGAGTCTATGTCTCATTTACAAAATTAGTAAAATAATACTATCCAAACCAATTCATTGTTGTTATTGTTTGACATTACAATAAAATTAACATGACAGCATAATAATAATATAAGATATAGATGTAAGACATCCTACCCTTATCAATAATCAAAATCTCAATATCAAAAACTTATGAATGTGCTTAGTATATGGACCAGAATTCCATCTCATCTGATAATAATAATAATTTGTGAAAACCTCCAAGAGGGAAATAAATGTGCACTTGGCTAGTATTCTGGTTAGAGTACCCATAGTAGAAGCTTGTGCTATTCCTTGGATCCAGGTCATTACTGCTGCCACTACAAGAGCAAGAAGCCTCCTGTTATGTCTGTGCTAGGTCCCTCAAATCATTCACGAACTATACCAGATAACATAACCATGCACCTCTTGGCTCCCTCACCAGAGTTTTTGTTGATGCTTAAAGCACTCTGGTGGTATAGTGCCTAAGGCATTTTACTGCTAACCAGAAGGCTGGTGGTTCAAACCCACCAGCCACCCCTCAGAAGGAAGGTTGGGCAATCTGCTTCTGTAGTGATACCACCTCAGAAACCCAGGGAGGGGTCGCTGTGAGTAGGATCCAAATTGACAGCAGTGTATTTGGTTTGGTGAAGTACATGAAGCCACAGACTTTTCTTAGCGTTCAGATATGTGGAGCCCAGAAGTGTGATGGTATTGACACTCCATAGGGTGAAACTTGACCAATGCTAGAGTTGCTAGCAAATAAGTTTTTCTTCCATCCATTATCTGAGTGAATGCTTTAGAGATGCAGTAACTTCTTATGGTCTCTATGATGACATTCTGTGAGAAATAGCTGTGGCAAATTCAGTAATACATTCCCTTATATTTGCATCCTCCTTCCTTGTTTCACTTACATTTTTGCTTGCTTCTGTATTCTCTGAATTACACTCTATTATAATAAAGTGTAGCATACTATA
>NW_006922490.1:354726-362109 GCF_000298275.1 Orycteropus afer afer | reverse complement strand
AATAGAATACTACTTAGTAAGATAATTGCATTCTTGATGTGTACTACAATATGGATGGAGCTGGAAGCCATTAGGCTGAAAAAAATAAGTAAATCACAAAAGAACAAATATTATGTGACCTCCCTTATATAAAAAAACAAGGACAGGCAATATATAGAGACCAAAGTTTATTACTGTTTGCCTGGGGTAGGAGCAAGGAGGTAAAGGAGAAATTATTGCTAACAGAATACTGAGTTTTGGTTTTCAATGGCATAAAAATCACTTTGACGAAGGGTAAGCTATACAGTCAATTGAGGTAATTGTTGTCAAAAATTGTACATTTTTAAGAAGTAGAATTGCAAAAGTTGTGTCTAGATATATGTACAACAATGACACACAAAAAACAGAGTAGCTGTTGAGGCTATGTACAACCAACCACCTCATGGATTTATTTCCTTAGTTTAGAGATTTAGGATTGTGGTTTCATGGGACCTCTGTTAACTGGCAAATAGCATGTTTAGTTCTTCTGTTCTACCTCCTTGTTAGGTGCATAGTGCTTGGGATCTTAAAAGCTTTCAAGCAGCCATCCAAGGCACAACAATTGTTTTTTATTCACCCGGAGTAACATAGACAGAAGGAAAGCCAAGGCTAGAAGGACACAGAATGTGTGGCTAGTTACCTCTAGCAACAGTTCACTCCTGTGCCATGAAACCAGAAGAACTGGATGGTGCCCAGTTAACGTTACTGAACATTTTGATCAAAGTTCAGTGAAAGAATCCTGATCAAAAGGGAGAAATACAGAATAGAACTTCAATTACTCATGAGCTCTAGGCTTTCCAGAGGCATGGTATGTGGATGAACCACTAAAACTATCCGTCTGATATAATCTTTAAAACTTAAACCAGAAATATGCCTGAAATCATCTTAAAATCAAACAATAGTTTAGCTCAATTTGTAAAAAAAAAAAAAAAAAGCAAAAATAGTCTACCTTGAAGAGCATTATGCTTTTTTAAGAATTATCTGTTGGGAACTAATTGACAACAGAAACTCAAAAAGATTAGAAAGGAAACTTAGAGGCCAGTGAGTTTATGTTAATGTGAAATAAACAACTCAGAAAAAGAAGGTGAGATTGGTTGCACAACTCAAAAACTGTAAGTAGTATCCCTAAATTGTACATATGTTGTTGTTGTTGTTAAGTGCCGTCGAGTTGTTTCCGACTCATAGTGACCCCATGCACAGCAGAACGAAACACTGCCCGATCCCGCACCAGCCCCACAATCCCTGCTATACTCGAGCCCATCATCGCAGCCACTGTATCAATCCATCTCGTTGAAGGCCTCCCCCTCTTTCGTCGACCCTCCACCCTACCAAGCATGACATCCTCCTCCAGGGAATGGTCCCTTCTTACAACATGACCAAAATAGGTGAGACGAAGTCTGGCCATTCTTGCTTCCAAGGAGCATTCTGGCTGCACTTCCTCCAGGACAGATCTGTTAGTTCTTTTAGCAGTCCATGGTACTTTCAGCATTCTTCGCCAGCACCACAACTCAAAAGCATCAACTCTTCTTCGGTCTTCCCTATTCATTGTCCAGCTCTCACATGCATACAAGGTGATTGGAAATATCATGGCTTGTGTCAGGCGCACCTTAGTCCTCAAGGAGATATCCTTGTTCCTCAGCACTTGAAACAGTTCCTTCGCAGTTGACTTTCCCAATGCTACACGACGTCTAATGTCCTGACTGCTGCTTCCGTTGGCATCGATTGTAGAACCAAGCAATGTGAATTCCTTGACAACCTCAATCTTCTCTCCATTGATTGTGATGCTGCTCATTGGTACATATAGAAACTTTTAAATTGTTGTATGGTTCTATAATCGAGTCCAATGAAACCAGCAGTCAGGACATCAGATGATGTACAGCACTGAGGGAGTTGGCTTCAAGGGACCTCTTTCAAGTACTGAAGAGCAAAGTTGTCTCCTTGAGGACTAAGGTGTGCCTGACACAAGCTATGATATTTTCAATCACCTCATATGGATGTGAAAGCCGGACAATTAATAAAGAAGACCAAAGAAGAATTGATGCTTTTGAGATGTGGTGCTGGCAAAGAATGCTGAAAGTACCATGAACTGCTAAAAGAACTAACAAATCTGTCCTGGAGGAAGTACAGCCAGAATGCTCCATGGATGCGAGAATGGGTAGACTTCGTGTCACTTACTTTGGTCATGTTGTCAAAAGGGATCATTCCCTGGAGAAGGATGTCATGCTTGGTAAGGTGGAAGGCTGATGAAAGAGGGGATGCCCTCAATGAGATGGAATGACACAGCAATGGGCTGCAGTGATGGGCTCAAGTATAGCAGGGAACATGGAGCTGACCCAGGACTGGGCCATGTTTCATCCTGCTGTGCATAGGGTCTCTATGAGTCAGAGACAGCTCGACGACACCTAGCAACAACAACAAGATGAAATAGGAGGTTTTCCTTAAGAGACATTGTGATTATGTTATGGTGGTAGAATGATTTAGAAAGGGATAGCATGAATAGTTGCACAATTTGAAGAATATAATCAATGTCACTGAGTTGTACATATAGAAATTGCCGGGGAAAAAAAAAGTCAATGGAAAAATGTCATGACACATTTCAGATATTATAATATTCTGGTTGACTACAAAGTCCAGAATATAACCATAAGAATGAGTGATGCCAACAGAGTGGAAATGAAGATCATAAAAGTAAAGGAATTCAAGGAACTGTAAGTAGAAATAGGGGATGAGTCAGAGTGTAAAATGAAATTTTAAATGATAGAAACCTATCTCACCTCGATCTCTGCTCTTCTCTGATAGGAACAACCTGCAACTGAGAAGGAAAAGTAGTAGTTTTACCAGTGGCTCCATTAGAATGACCTACATCAGATGATCAACCAGCAGTGATTCTTCTTTGTTTCCAACTTTTGCATTCCAGTCACCAGTGATAATTAACACATCCTGATTGCATGTTTGGTCAATTTCAGACTGTAGAAGCTGATAAAATTCTTCAATTTCCTCATCTTTGGCTTTGGTGGTTGGGGCATAAATTTAACAACAACAACAACAGCACATCAGATGAGTGGTGACCATTCATTCTCTCATTTTGTTGTACTGTGGTGGCTTGCATATTGCTATAAGGTTGGAGGCTCCACTGGTATTTCAAATATCATCAGAGTCACCCATGGTGGACAGGTTTCAGCCGTGTTTCCAGACTAAAGACTGGGAAGAAGGATGGCACCTGACAACAACAATAGCATCAGTCCAGGAATGGATAAAATAAGATTTCACATAGTTTTTCTGTATATACATATAATAGCCATTACCATTCTGTTAAGCCAATTCCCAGGATAAAAATCAATTCATACAAGAAAAAAAGAATGTAGTCGGAGAGAAAGACAAGGAAAAAATGATATAAAACAATACAAAAGAGTCATCCCTGTATGTTGTTACAGTTGTTAGGCGCCAGTAAGTTGGCTCTGACTCATCACTATCCTATGTACAACAGAATGAAACACTGCCCACTCCTACATTATCCTCACAATATTCACTATGCTTGAGCCCATCATCACAGCCATCGTGTCAATTCATCCCCTCTCTTTTTCACTGGCCCCTTATTAGGCATGATATCCTTCTCCAAAAAAATGTCCCTTCTGAAAACATGACCAAAGTATGAGACATAAAGTCTAGCCATTCTTATTTCTAAGGAACATCTCCAATAGTCCTTCTCCCAAGATAGGTCTGTTCATTCTTCTTGCAGTCCATGGTATTCTCAGTATTTTCCAACACCAAAATTCAAAGGCATCAACTCTTTTTCAGTCTTCCTTATTCATCATCCAGCTTTCATATGCATATGAGGCTATTAAAAATGCCATAGAAACAAGAGAGTTATCCTTGTATAATAAGTGCAATATTTGTGATGGGAAGGTGAAACAGTGGAAAGGACACAGGAGAAGAATCAGTACAGAATACTATGTTCTACAGGCAGTTAGAAATGCAGATGTTGATTGCTACCATTGTGAAAATTCTGGGTGAGGGACTTCCACTCTCTGATAAAATTGTTGTTGTTATTGTATGCTAGTGTGTGCACTCTCACTAGGTAAGATAGTAGAAGTTTTCCATAGGGTTCCTAGGTGCCAGTCTTTACTAGAGCAGATACTCAGGTGAGTTTGAACCTCTGACTTTTTGGTTAACAGCCTAGGGTTTAACCATTTGACCACCAGGACTCCTTCTGATGAAATTACCATGCAGGTAGTATCCTATATTTGTTGTAAGTAAAATAGTCATTTAAAAAAAAAAAAGTTCATTATTATTGCCTTTTATTATCAGTGTTTCTATACATCTAGCAGTGTTTTGAACAGTAAATCAAGAAATTGAACATCTGCAAGTGAACATCTCAGAATGATAACAACAGCAAATTATGCATTGCAACATATTACTAAGATATACAAAAACAAAAAAAAACAGATGGCTCTAAGTGTGATTCATTGTAACTCTGATACTTCGTAAGTCGGGTACTATGTGTGAAAATATAGTACCATGCAGATATAATGTTATTGCTTCATTTATTTATACTTTTTTTTTTTTTTTAACTTTTCTGTAAGAAATGCCAAATCCCCCAAACTGTGAAATGCCCTAGCTTAGTTGGAGACTTAGGAGCACTTATAATGAACCATGTTGTGCCTTCTTCTCTTTTAGCCACACAAAACTACTCTGCCCTTTTAAAGCCTCCCAACATCACAGAGCTTAGAAACCTAGCAACTGCATTGACCAGCATCCAAATGACCAATGAGAGGCACTTGTGAAGGATTTGGAATGGGGAATAGAGGTAAAGCCACAATAAAGGTTTTTTTCAGTGATGGGAGGCAAACATGTGGGTAGATGCCAAACATTAGGCTTTGTAGTGGCCGACAAGGGTTCTCACAAAAATCACTAAAGTATTGAAGAAAAATGTGATTTTTGGCATCTGTTTCCTAGATCTGTGACTTTGAGTTCTAAAAGTTTGCAATAGACCTGATTGCTTTAATGACTTTCCTGACCTTCACTTTCCCAGAACATCACAGTGCTTGGAAACATTTAATTCTCTGTATTAAATACCATCCTGCTTGAAAAACCAAGAGTGGTTTCTGATTTTTGGACAGAACTCTGAGTAGTATATTTTTTCTTCTTTCTACTATCCATCTTAACATGGAAACTAGTTATTATTTTAGTGCAATAGTAAGTTTTAAGGCTTTGCTTTTCCATTAACTATAGTGCATATTTTTACTACTTCTATGAGAGTTCCAGATACTAACTATAGAAATGAGGTATCACTAAACTAGTATGAAATCATACTATCAGAACTTATTGATATGCTGTTCTTGCTATTACATAACAAAATGAATTAATAATGTACTTGTTTTCTAGAGGCAAATTCAATTTAGTAAATTTTAGACGATTTCTTCACTGTATAATTTAATGGAAGCCATAAAATTCAAGAGCTAGTGTTTTTGCAATCAGTGAGTGGAAATAAGTTCATGGTTGCTCTGACATAAAAGAAACACATTCTTCTTTCTAGGGAGTATTACTAGATTCAGGAAATAGCTTAATCATTTTATTAAAACTACAGTGAAAATTGTTAATTACTGTCACAATAATCCTTATAAATTTAGGCATAATTTTAATTCATTTCCATTACTTAAGCTAAACATTGCCTAATTAACCTTTATATTTTTTTAGTTCTACTAATAAAATGTTAACTATTTTATCAATATCTATAATATCTAGGAAGGAAGAACAGGGGGTTAGAAGTTCATAAACATCTTTAAAGCTATGGGAAAAAAAAAAAAAAAAAAAACCTCAAACCATTGCTATCACGTTGTGGTAACACCGTATGTTGTAGGGTAAAATTACTCCACAGCCATAAGGCTTCCAAGGCTGTAGTTTTTTTGAAAGCAGATCACCAGGCTTTTCTTTTCAGGCTGTTCTGGGTGAACTTGAATCTCTAACATTTTGGTTAGCAGTTAAAACTCTGGTGGTATAATGCCTAAGGCGTCTGACTGCTCATCAGAAGGTTGGATGTTCAATCCCACTAGCTGCTCTGTAGAAGGAAGACTGGACAATCTACTTCCATAAAGATGTAACTGCCTTGGAAACCCAAAGTTTTTGTAGTAGGGGTCACTACAAGACAGAAACAATTTGATGGCAGTGAGGTTTTTTTTGGGGGGGTTTGGAATTAAACCATTTGTACCACCCAGGGTCTCTAAAAATCACCTTGAGCTAAATACAGAAAGAAGAGGAGCAAAGGGCTAATCACACCAGCATATACATTTACCAAGAAATTCTACCATCACTGTGTGTAGCAATCTTTCCTACTTCAAAGGGCAGTCATTATAAAATACTTCCATAATAATGCTCTTAGAGCCAATGAACCATTCTTTAGAATTTTGATTATGCTACCAGCAGCTAGGGTGAGATCATTTTTCTAATAAATATTGTTGAGTTTTGAGGACATTAAAGATTATATCCACTAAAAACTTAAAAGACAATTCCAAGATAGCAGAATAGGCAGAAAGTCTACACAGACCTTCTTCAACAAAGAAAAGGGAAACCAATTAACACAGACACAGAAGACATTCCTGGACCCCTGAGCCTTGACGAGAAGGATATAGAAGTGGACTAAACCCCAACTAATAGAAGAATTTTCATGAAAATACCAAAAAGACGTAGGGACCTGCGGTCTGGCAGCGATCCTGAGTGATGTTGACAGCACAAATAGCTTGGAGATTCCTGAGTGGCGGTAGGACCTAAGAATTAACCTAAAAATCAGTCCTGCTAGCCAGGGACTTCTCTGGTGACTGTGGAATAAAAGAGGAAGCAGCAGTGAAGAGGAAGACAGGCTGAGCTGTGGACTTTTGCTGGTCCGGAGATGCCACCATTTTTAATGTTTTACAAGTGGCTTGACTGTTTTGGATATTTAAAGAGACAGCACTCTACCAGATTCCAGTGGATTAAGAAGAGATTCTGCTTTCCAGTAACCCCAAGGACACTCCAGACCTGCAGGACTGAAAAGGTGCCACATTCCTCTTGTTACTCTTATACCACACACCCGCTTGGTGGACCGAGGTGTGGCCATGCCCCACTCCCACCCACCTTCTGGGGCCTGCAGGAACTCCATCCCAGTCTGTGTGCTCAGACAGAGACTGAGTGCCCTGCCCTATCCTCCACCAATTTTTTTCTTTTTCTCTTTCTTTTTTCTAGTGTTTAGTTTGCTTGTATTTGTCTGTTTTATCCTTTCTACTAGTCTTCCCCTCTGAGGTCCTACTTTGCACCTTTTTTTTTTCCTTTCCCTGTTTCTGGTTAAAACTTTTTTTATTATTTAAATTCTTTTTTTTCCCCTTTTTTTTC
>NW_006922490.1:354039-354626 GCF_000298275.1 Orycteropus afer afer | reverse complement strand
TTCTTCATTATTCTCCTTCTCTACCTTTTTTGTCTTAGTGCCCTATCCTCAGATATAACAGTTTTTCTTGTTTTTTTCTTCTTTTCTCCCTTTTTTTTTTTTGTTACTGTTCCTGTGTGATTACATGCTGTATTTTTTGTCCATGTATTTTACTAAAAACTTCTAGTTTTCTGATGGCTATTCAATTGTAATTTTTGTCTAACTGAGTGGGAGACAGCAACAGTCTGATAAGATACAATTACAACCACACCTCCTGCAACTTCACTTACTGAGTGACAGGCCAACAATAAAAAAACACCAAGAAGAGCCTGAATCACCCTTGACTGCTCTTCACAAACAGTTAACAAAGATCTAAATATAATACCACAATGTCTCAGAGACGACAGACCATCACAGTCCACACAAAGAAGCAAGATAAAGTGGTAAAAATAAGGGAACAGTATACAGACCCAGAACATATCCCTGAGGAAGAAGTAGCATTAGAACTTTATAATAAGGAATTCAAAAGAATTATATTTAGGTATCTTCAAAGGATTGAGAGACAGACCAAAGAAAACACAGAAAAAACCTTAGAAGAATTTTGGAAG
>NW_006922490.1:339240-349566 GCF_000298275.1 Orycteropus afer afer | reverse complement strand
GGGTTTGAACCGCCAGCCTTCTGGTTAGCAGTCAAGTGCCTTAGCCACTATGCTACTATTAGGTATGTCTATAAAGTGGGGAGTGTACCCAAGAACATATATAGGGTTGTTAGATAATGGTCCTATAACTTTAAATGTATGATCTGAATTCCCAGGTGTATAGTGGAGCTGACAAGGGCAAGGTTGTAGTCACTGCTTGGTCACAGCTAGCTACCCAGAGGGACGAAGTAGTTGAATCTGTGGGCTCAGGACCGTAGTCTCAGAGGACATCAAATTCAATTGGCACAATATACTACACAAAACATTGTTCCACCTCCTACTTTGGCGAGTAGCAACTGGGATCTTAAAAGCTTGCAAGCTGCCATGTAGATGCAACGATGGGTCTCTCCTCATCCAGAGCAAAGAAGAATGAAGAAAACCAAAAATTCAAAGAAACAATTAGTCCTAGTGACTGGTACACCATCCAATCTGTTACCTATATGACTAGGAGACCACTTGAACTAGATGGTACCTGCCTACTACTGTCAACCACTTGGAAGAGGATCTATGTAGGAGATCCTGGATAGAGAGGGAAAACAATGTGGAACAAAACTCAAAATCTTTTGAAAAGAAAAAAAGGGGGGGGGTGACCAGGTTTGCTGGTCCGATAGAGCCTGGTGGAACCACTGAAACTATGGCCTCTAGCTGCCCTTCGGGTCTGTGGCTTCCAGCCAAACAATAGACAGGCATATGAGTTGAGCATTTACCTGAGATAGATACACTCCTTGGAGAGAACAAGCATGGGCAAAAGAAGGGCTGCTTATGCACAGGGAGATAGCTCAGGGGGCAGGAGTGCATTGAAGGATGGACACAGAAAAGAGGTAACTATCAGGAGGAAGTATGAGGGGAGAGTTGCATTGTGGTAAATTGTGGTCAATGTCATGAGACAAAGTGTATGTGAACTGCTGTATGGAAAGTGTATTTGCTCTGTAAATTTTCACCCAAATCACAATTAAAAAAAAAAAAAAAAACTTAAAGGAACTTTTGACAGGATTCTTTTATTTATGTTACTCTGTTATCAACCAAGTTATATATTCCTCCCAAAAGTAGTTTAAAGGAAAATAATATTAACAAAAAAGTATTCTCTATCATGGCCAAATTATCGGTAAAAGAACAAAAGTTTTCTGTAAGGACAGAATAAAAGGGCCACCAAAAGGACCAACTTTTCATCTCATAAAATAATTTCTAAACAAAATTCATATGCAGACAATATTTTCCTATTTCATAATTCATATCTGATGGTTAACATGGCTCAGGGACTATTTTATCACCCACCATTCCATGCAAACCTGATAAGTGGAAGCTGGTCTGAGCACAAGTCATGGAAACAGTTACTCAATCTAGAAATATATATCATTCATAGTCTTTACCAAATAATTAAAATAATAAATTAAAAAGTTCCTGTCAAATCAATTCTGAGTTATAGCAACCCTGTGTATGTCAGAGTAGAACTGGGCTTCATAAAGTTTTCAATGAATGATTTTTCAGAATTAAATCACCAGACTTTTCTTCTCAAGCAAACTTATTAGTTAGCAGCCAATCACATTAATGGTTTGCACTACACAGGGACTTCTACCCTATACTTACCTTCTCTAAAACTTTAAATAGATAAACAACAACAACAATAATACATCACTGCCATCAAGTCGATTCCTACGCATAGTGATCATATAGGAGAGAGTAGAACTGCCCCATAGGGTTTCCATGCTGTAAATCTTTACAGAAGCTAATTGCCTCATCTTTCTCCCCCAAATTGGCTGGTGGGGTTGAACTACCAACCTTTTGGTTAGTAGACAAATGTTTTAACCACTGTGTCACCAGAACTCCTTCTTAAGTAGTATAGAACTCAGAACTCTAATATCAAAGGAAATGATTTTTCTTCCCTTTAATATGTTAAACATAAAGTTTTCAATAAAATATCAAAACATAGTTGTCCATATTTTCATACATTCATGTTTTACACATTGATTTCACATTTAACTAAAATTCCTGTAAACTTAGGGCTATGCTTTATTTAAATTGAACTATATAGCTTGGGGGAGAATTGCTAGATAGGTAAGAGACAAGTATTGATTTTGGTGAAGGGAAAGGCAGTACATGAAAAGGAAGTGACCAACACAGTAACGCTAAGGAAAAGAAAGGCACAGGGAGGTGCACAAGAGGTAGAGACAACAAAGATAAACTCTCTTACATACACAATACTGAATTATCAGTAATAACAAACACCGCTGTTGTTGTTGTTATGTGCTGTTGAGTCATACCTAACTCACAGTGACCCCTTCTTGGGTTTCCGAGGCAGTATCATTGTTGAAGTAGATTGTCCCATCTTCCTTCTGAGGAGTGGCTGGTGGGTTTGAACCGCCAGCTTTCTGGTTAGCAGTCAAGTGCCTTAGGCACTATGCTACCAGAGCTCCTGCCTTAGGCACTACGCCACCATTATATAAACATATATATTGTTCTACATCCTATTTTGATAAGTAGCAACTGGCATCTTAAAATCTTGCAAGTGGCCAGCTAAGATGCAACAATTGGTCTCTCCTTTTTTTAATCAAAGAAGAATGAAGAAAACCAAACATGCGTGGAAACAATTAGTCCAAGGGACCAGGAGACCAGGTGAACTGCAGCCTACAAGACCCTGAGACCAGAAGAAATAGATGGTGCCCAGCTATTACTGTCAACCACTCAGAAAAGGATCAAAATAGGAGATCCTGGATAGAGTGAGAGAAAAATGGGGAACAAAGCTCAAAATCATAAAAATGACCAGGCTTACTGCTCTGATAGATACTGGTAAAACCTGTGAGACTATGGTCCCTAGTCACCCTTCAGGTCTGAAATGGAATTCATTCCTGTGGCTTCCAGCCAAACAATAGATAGGTGTATAAGGTGAACATTTACACTAGGTAGCTTCATTCCCTAGAATGATCAACTGTGGGAGGCAGTAGTTGCACAGGGAGATAGCTTAGACAGCAAGAAATGCATAGGAAACAAGAATACAGGGAAAAGGTAACCAAAACAAACAAGTGACATGAGAGCTGTTGCATTGTGGGGATTACAATCAATGTCATGAAACAAAACTTGTATGAACTATTGTATAGAATATGAATGTTCTCTGTAAATGTTCACCCAACTCACAATTTTAAAATAATGAACTATATCTAGTCTAAGAAGACCTGGTGGCACAGTGGTTAAATGCTCAGCTGCTAACCGAATGATTAGTGGTTCAAACCCACGAGCTACTCTATGGGAGAAAGATGTGGTGGTTTGCTTCCATATAGATTACAGCCTTGACAACCATATGGGGCAGCTTTACTCTGCTCTATAGGGTCATTATGGAGCACAATCAACTCAATGGTGAAGGGTATATTAGCCCAGCACTCCATAAAAATGAATGTTCAGAAAACATCTTTGACAGTGAGCAAGGATATTTAATTCTAATATTTTTTCGGTCAGAATAATACATTCATCACTTTTATCCCCAACACCCAGCTTAATTATGTAGTTCAATCCATCCTTTTCCTCAGAATCGGGTTCAATGAATATTAAATAAACGGATGAAGGAATGAACAGTGGAGTCTAAATTTTCAAATCCAAGCTTTTTTCTTCAGGGACTCTGCTATTCATTTGTATCTATGTCTTATTTCAATACTTCAGAATACTTTTACCTCCAATACCCAAGAATATAAGATAGAAGTCCACTATCCAAAAGTGCCTTAGATTTGTCTAAAAAACCTTGCACTTACCATTCATAAACTCAGACCAGCTCATATTATCACAGCCCATTCACTGCATAGTTTTAATCTGATTAGCTGATAATAAATCATGAATTTATGGTGAATTTTATTCTTCACAACTTCCAGATCAGAAATATAAAAATTTTATAGTCCTAGCACATCGAATCATGCTAATACAGTTTATTAAATTAGCTTAACCACAATTTCCTTCAGAATGATTGACAATAAATTTAATTGGGTACACATATTTTCTATTTCATATTTTGCTGTTCTGCTCAGCTTTCTGCATTTAAGCTCTTGCTAGGTACTATTCCATTTTGATCAGATTCTTCCATTCCAGTGGGTTGTGTTAATTTGGAATATAAGATAGCTGCCACTTTCTGAAAGATAGATAAGGGCAAATAAACAATGATCTTTTTAAACCAGCAGTATATAAATAGACCGTCTTTCTAGAGTAAGAGACCAAGTAAAGGAGCTCTGGTGGTGTAGTTCCTAAGGCATTTGACTACTAAGCAGAACGTTGGTGGTTCAAACCCACCAGACACTCCGTGGAAGGAAGACAAGTCAATCTATTTCCATAAAGATTTACTGCTTTGGAAAACTGATGGGGGTTGTCATAAGTCAGAAATGACTCGAGGGCAGTGAGTTTTTTTGAGTTTTAGAGAACAGGTAAAGGATTTCAGAGATGAGTAAGGGCAACTGAAGTTAGCTGATAAGTGATATCCATTCATTAGAAAATGGTATTTCCAAATAATTCAAAATACTCCATTGCTAAATAAGTCAGGGAGTGTGGTTTTTGTTTTAAAACTAGCCTAAGACAAGGTGATGAAGTACAATAGAAGAGTTCCCCCAAATCACCATGATTCACCACACATTTTTAAAGACTGAGAAAGAAAATGATAAAGAGAATTAATTCCTGATTTACATATTCTGCTAATAAAGTGGCAAGGTCTTATGGAACAAACACAACAGCTGCAAATTATGTAATTATCTATCTGTATGCAAATTTGCAGACATCTCATAAATGTTGGAACACCTATTTGCAATGCTAATAAAGTGGCTTTTATTGCCACTGCATAATTCCTACATGTGATTTGGTTCCAGATGTCATTGTAGCTTGTGAAACCTTTATTGTCAGGTTAGCTGAGGTAGCACATATTAACACCACTCATAAAAATTCTATTTATAATTAAATTACTTGCAGTGACTCAGTGATTTTTCATCATCTTCCTGTCCAACCCTGTTACTCATGTACTATGTAGATTGAACTGCATCTGGGAGCTTGGGCCAAGGAAAATTTCTCTATATCTACATTCCCACACAAGTGGCTAATCTGTATGATCTCATCTACATCGACCAAGTTCAAGTGTCTAATGAGCATGGGAAAGTTCAGATAACAGAGTGAAGCCAATATGGAAATGTCAGCAGATGCTATAATGTTTTTATATTATGTTTCACAGCTGTAAAAGAATAATAATTCCATTTGTGATAATCTAACACCAATATTTGTAATAGTTGAGAATTCCTGCTTCTTTTATAATAATATAAAACTTTATGAGATCATGTACTAGGAAATTGATACCATACTTTAAATCACAAGTAGGAAAAAATGGACTTTAAAAAAATGATCGGAAAATTTGAACAGATCTATAACAAAAGAAGAAATTGAACAGGTCATAAAAAATATTACCAACAAAAAAAAGTCTTGACTCAGATGGTTTCAACAGAGAATTCTACTAAAAATTCAGAGAACTGATACTAATCCTACTCAAAATATTCCAAAACATAGAAAAAGATGGAATCCTCCCTAACTTATTTTATGAAGTAAGCATAACCTTGATACCAAAACCAGGCAAAGAGATCACTCAACAGGAAAACTACAGACCAACATCTCTCGTGAATATAGATGCAAAAATCTTCAATAAAATCCTAACCAATAGACTCCAACAACATATCAAGAAAATCATTCATTATGACCAAGTAGGGTTCATATCAGGTATGCAAAGATGGTTCTACATTAGAAAACAAGCAATGCCATCCTTCGCATAAATAAAACAAAGGAAAACAACTACACAATCCTATCAATTGATGCAGAAAAGACATTTGATAAAATCCAACACCCATTCCTAATCAAAACGCTCAGCAAAATAGGAATAGAAGGGATATTCCTCAACATAATAAAGGAGATACATGCAAAACCAACAGCCAACATTATTCTCAATGGAGAGAGACTGAAACCACTCCCCTTGCAAACAAGAACTAGACAAGAATGCCCTGTATCACCACTTTTATTCAACATTGTATTGGAAGTCCTAACCAGGGCAATGAGGCAAGAGAGGTCATCCAAACTAGTAAGGAAGAAGTCAAATTACCACAATTTGCTGATGATATGATCCTATACCTAGAAAAGCCAAGAGACTCAGTCAAAAGTCTACTGGAACTAATTGAGAGATTTAGCATAGTGGCAGGATACAAGATCAATATCCAAAAATCAGTTGTATTCCTCTGAGATTGCTGAAAAAGAAATAAGGAAATCACTACCATTTACAATAGCTACCAAAAAAAGTAAAATACTTGGGAATAAATCTTACCAGGGCCACAAAAGACCTGTACAAAGAAAACTATAAAAGATTATTTCAAGAAACCATAAGAGATCTACATAAATGGAAGAACATACCATGCTTGTGGATAGGAAGATTGAACATTGTGAAAATGTTAATTCTACCCGAAGCATTCTATATATTCAGTGCATTCCCAATCCAGATCCCATAATATTCTTTAAGGATATAGAAAAAACAATCACTAACTTTAGGTGGAAATGAGCTCTGGTAGCATAGTGCCTAAGGCACTTGACTACTAACCAGAATGCTGGCTGTTCAAACCCACCAGCCACTCCACAAAAGGAAGATGGAGCAATCCACTTCCGTAGATTCGGAAACCCAAGGAGGAGTCGTTATGGTTGGGTATGACTTGATGGCACATAACAACAACCATAACTTTAGGTGGAAAGGAAAGAGACCTCAGATAAGCAAATCATTATTGAAGAAGAAGAACAAAGTAGGAGGTCTCACACTCTTGGATCTGAAAACCTACTGTACAGCCACAGTAGTCAAAACTGCCTGATATTGGTATAATGACAGACACATAGACCAATGGAATAGAATTGAGAACCCAGAAATTGATCCATCAATCTATGGTCAGCTGATCTTTGACAAAGGACCAAAATCCATTAAATGAGGAAGAGATTGTCTGTTTACCAAATGGTGCTGCAAAACTGGATATCCATTTGCAGAAAATTGAAAGAAGATCTGTACCTCATATCACACACAAAAACTAACACCAGATAGATCAAAGACTTAAATGTGAAACCTAAAACTATAAAGTTCCTCAAGGAAAAACTAGAGGCAAATTTTAGAGCCCCTAATATATGGCAGCATAGTGCCTAAGACACATGACTGCTAACCAGAAGGCTGGTGGTTCAAACCCACCAGCCGCTCCTCTGAAGGAAGGTTGGGCAATCTACTTCCATAGTGATACCACCTCGGAAACCCAAGGAGAGGTCGCTATGCTTCGGGTCTGACTCCACAGCACATAACAACAACAATATATGGCATGAGTAGACTGTCAAGCATAACCCAAAATGTGCAAACAGCAGAAGAGAAACTAGATGAATAGGACCTTCTAAAAATTAAATTGTTATGTGCTTCCAAAGACTTCTCCAAAAGAATCAAAAGGGAACCTACAGACTGGGGAAAATATTCAGCAAATGACATATATGACAAGGGACTTATCTCTAGAATTTGTAGAAATCTCTAACACCTCAACAACAAAAAGACAACTGTCCCAATTAAAAAATGGGCAGAAGACATGAATAGACACTTCACCAAAGAGGATATTCAGGCTGCCAACAAAGAAATGAAAAAATGCTCACAATCATTAGCTACTAGAGAGATGCAAATCAAAGTAAAAATGAGATACCATCTTATCCCAGCCCTAGTAGCAAAGTTCAACAAGACAGAAAATAACAAATGCTGGCAAAGATGCAGAGAGATTGGGACTCTCATACACTGCTGGTGGGACTGTAAAATGATACAACCACCATGGAAAGCAGTATGGTGATTCCTTAAAAATTTGCAATTAGAAATACCATTTAACCTAGCCATTCCATTACTAGGTATATATCCTGAAGATGTGAAAGCAAGAACAAGAACAGATATACGCACACCCATGTTCATTGTAGCACTATTTACAATAGTGAAAGGATGGAAACAACCTAGGTGTCCATCAACTGAGGAATGGATAACCAAAGTATGATACATACACACAATGGAATACTATGCAACCTTAAAGAATAACATAGAATTTGTAAACACTGTATAACGTGGATGTACTTGGAAGACATTATGCTGAGTGAAATAACTTAATCACAGAAGGACAAATATTGTATTAGTCCATTACTGTAAAAAGTCAAGGAAAGGTTTATATATGGAGGGAAATTTTCTTTGTTGGTTACCAGGGGTGGGAGGGGAGGGGAGGGAACACTGTTATTTGAGGGAAGAGAAGGGAAATGTATCAAATGTGAGTGATCAACACAATGGCATTGAGGAAAAGGAAGACAGAGGGGTGCATGGGAGGTTCAGTACTGCATTGTCAGTGAAGGCAAACATTGATTTATGGGTGTATAGGTGGGTGGACAGGCTGAGCTATTAGGTATGTCTATGCAGGGAGCTCTGGTAGCATAGTGGCTAAGACACTTGCCTGCTCACCAGAAGGCTGGCAGTTCAAACCCACCAGCCACTCCTCGGAAGGAAGGTTGGGCAATCCTACTTCCGTAGTGATACTGCCTCGGAAACCCAAGGAGGGGTCGCTATGAGTCAGGGCTGACTCGACGGCACATAACAACAACAACAACAACAACATGCAGGGGAAAGGAAAGGAAAGGAAAGGAAGGGAAGGGAAAGGAAAAGAAATATGAATTAGCATTTTCATTGCTCCTTTCTACTTCTTTTGTGAAGGATCAGAAAATGTATACTACCAGTCCAATGTTTTTGTATTACTGTTGTGCTAAAATATATATATAACAGAACATGTGCCACTTCAAATATTTTCATGTGTATAACTTAATGGATTAATTGCATTCACTATTTTGTGTATTCATCACCACTATCCTTAACTATTCCACTCCTACATATTAAAAAAAAAAAAAAAAAAAAAAAAAACTTCAACAGATACTTGTATACCAATATTCATTGTAGCACTATTCACAATCCCAAAAAGGTGGAAACAATCCTAATGTTTTAAGGTCTCGATTTCTTTCTGATAATAGCATAGTGAACATTCAGCAAAAACTATCATGAGCTCTCTTACATAGCAAGGTGCTGAGATTTTCCTGGTTCCTGGAGAAGTGTCTAAGGCCCAAAATTAAAACTAAGGCACTCAAATGCTTGCTTGATATGCTTGGTGCTTCCTTGAAAGGCTTACAAAGAGGCTGTAGAATTGGTACAACTATTATTAACCACAATATCACCATACTTTGCTCAGTGTGCAAAAGGTGACTGTTGTTAGGTGCCCTTGAGTCAGCCTTGAGTCAGCTCTGACTCATAACAGCCTTGTGTATAACAGAATGAAACATTGTTTGGTCCTTCACCATCCTCATAACCTTTTCTATGTTTGAGCCTATTGTTAGTAACTGTGTCAATCCATCTTGTTGAGGATCTTCTTCTTTTGCACTGATCTTCTGCTTTATGAAGAATGACATCTTTATCCAGGGATTAGTCACTCCTGATGACATGTCCAATGTAGGTAAGAAAATGTCTCACCATCTTCCCTTCTGAGAAGTATTCTGGCTGTATTTCTCCAAGACAGATTTGTTCATTCTTCTGGCCACTGTGTGGCGTGTAAAATATTCTTTACCCACACCACAAGTTGAATGCATCAATTCTGTCTTCATTTTTCATTTTCCAGCTTTCACATGTACTGAAAATACAATGGCTTGGGTCAGGTTCACCTTAATCATCAAAGCAGCAATTTTAACCTTTTAAGATATTAAAGAGGTCTTTTTCAACAGATTCCATAGACATTGATTGTTTATTCAAGAAGAACGAAATCCTTGACAACTTCAATTTTGTTGAGATTTTTCACAATGTTGTTTATAGGTCTTGTTGTAAGGACTACCATTGTTGTGCCCAGGTTATGAAGGAGTTGCTCGGCGAGGAATATGCCAACACACGACAATGCAAAAGCAATAGGAAAGTTTATTAGCTAACTTAAGTTAGGGTCTTTGCCCTTACCAGATCAGTGGCTTGAGCAAAAGACCCCGTGCCCTGGTATTTTCACAAATTTATGGAAAGTTATGGGGTGGAGCAGCACCAGGGCGAGAGGATGCAGATTGGTTGTTGCTAAGGAATTTAGGGCAGTGATCTAAGATGTTGAGGGACGTAAAGAAAGCCCCCGGCTTCAAAGTCCATTTGTTGTTGTTGTTGTTATGTGCCGTCGAGTCGGCCCCGACTCATAGCGACCCCTCCTTGGGTTTCCGAGGCAGTATCACTACGGAAGT
>NW_006922490.1:315164-321357 GCF_000298275.1 Orycteropus afer afer | reverse complement strand
TTCCAAAAGTCCTGTTAGTATTGCTGACACTAAAAGCTTTCTGGTTAAAGATTTTCCTGGAGGCTACTAGAACTCTGGCTTCAGATTGACTCACACCATTTTCTGTACATTCTGGTGTAATTTACACTGAAGGCTGTAGTCTTTGACCTTCATCAGTAAGTGCTTCAAATCATCTTCAAGGTTGTGTCATCTGCATATCTCATGTTGTTAATCAATCTTCCACCAATCCTGAAGATGTGTTCTTCTTTATATACTCTAGCTTCTCAGATTATTTGCTCAGCATACAGATTGAATAAGTAATACCACTAACTTACTTCACCTTTTTCCAATTTTAAACTATCACCTTGCTCTGTTCTAATGACTGCCTCTTGATCCATGTACAGTGAACATAAACAAGTGCTCTGAAATTTTCATTCTTTGTAATGTTATACATAATTTGTCATGATGCACACAGTCTAAAGGGATGAATTGATGCTTTGCTCTTGTGGGAAAAGCCATGCTCTGATTCTGAGTAAGGAGACTAGGAACTCAAAATTGAATGAGTTTGTAAGGAGGGGTGATGGTGATATTCACCGGCTGGATACTTGGAAAGCTGGAGATTCTACCAAACCAAGTTTACTGCCATCAAGTCAGATCTGACTCATAGTGACCCCTCCTTGGGTTTCCAAGGCATATTACTATGGAAGAAGATTGCCCAATCTTCCTTCTGAGGAGTGGCTGGTGGGTTTGAACCACCAGCCTTCTGGTTAGCAGTCAAATGCGTTAGACACTATGCCACCAGAGCTCCTAGAGTGAACCTCAAAAAAAAAAAAAAAAAAAGTAAGTCACTGCCCTGGAGTCAGATTCGACTCATAGCTAATCCTCCTTGGATTTCCAAGGTTCTATTGCTATGGAAGTAGATTGCCCAACCTACCTTCCAAGGATGACCTACAGATCCAGCCTATAGTTGCTCCAGAGCAGAGTATGATAAGGAGATCTTATGAAAGCTTGACATGTACACCCTGAGGTTTGGGAGCAAATGTGACCAAAAAGATGAGTGTCCATTACTCAGCTAGACAACAACCTGATAGGACTTGAAGAGGTTATGGAACAAGGAGGCACATGAAAGAAAAAGATGGGACCAATCCCCATCACAGTTCTCTATAGTACTGTTAGGATTCAGAAAAGATTATTGGCAATTCACAAGGTCACACATGAAAACACAGGAATGTTATAGATGGAGAAGTTATTGTAATGTTACCAAGTAATAAGGTTTCAAATTCAGAGACAGAGACATGGAGCCAATAACAACTGTTGGTGTCATAGGAAAATTAGGAAACCCTTCTCCTCAGTGAAAGAGAGTTGTTGTTGTTAGGTGCCCTGGAGTCATTTTCAACTCATAGCGACCCTTTGCACAGCAGAATGAAACACTTCCGAGACATATGCCAGCTCCACGATCCCTGCCATACTTGAGCCCATCACTGCAGCCACTGTGTCAATTCATCTTGTTGAGGGCCTTCCCCTCTTTTGTTGACCCTTCACCTTACCAAGCATGACATCCTTCTCCAGGAAATGGCCCCTTCTGACAACATGACCAAAGTAGGTGAGACAAAGTCTGGCCATTCTCTCTTCCAAGGAGCATTCCGGCTGCACCTTCTTCAGGACAGATTTGTTAGAACTTTTAGCAGTCCATGGCACTTTCAGCTTTCTTCACCAGCACCACAACTCAAAAGCATCAACTTTTCTTCAGTCATCTTTATTCATTGCCCAGCTTTCACATGCACATGAGGCGATTGAAAATACTATGGCTTATGTCAGGCGCACCTTAGTCCTCAAGGAGACATCTTTTCTTTTTAGCACTTGAAAGAGGTCCTTTGCAGCTGATTTGCCCAGTGCTATAAGTCTTCTGATGTCCTGAGTGCTGCTTCCATTGGCACTGATTGTAGAACCAAGCAATGTGAAGTCTTTGACAACTTCAATCTTTTCTCCATTTATTGTGATGCTGCTTATTAGTCCAGCTGTGAGAATTTTTGTTTTCTTTATATTGAGATGTAATCCAGACTGCAGACTGTAATCTTCAATCTTCATCAGTAAGTGCTTCAAGTCATCCTCACTTTCAGCAAGCAAAGTTGTGTCATCGCATGTCGCAGGTTGTTAATGGTTCTTCCTCCAATCCTGATGCCATGTTCTTCCACATATAGTCCAGCTTCTCAGATAATTTGCTCAACATACAAGTTAAATAGGTACGATGAAAGGATACAACCCTGACACACTCCCTTCTTGATTTTAAGCCATGCAGTATCCCTTTGTTCTGTTCAAACAAAAGTCTTCTGGTCTATGTACAGGTTCCTCATGAGCACAATTAAGTGTTCTGGAATTCCCATTCTTCTCAATGTTACTCATACTTTGTTATGATCCACACAATCGAATGCTTTTGCATAGTCAGTAAAATATAAGTAAACATCTTTCTGGTGTTCCTTGCTTTGAGCCAAGATCCATCTGACATCAGCAATGATATCCTTCATTCCATGTCCTCTTCTGAATCCAGCTTGCATTCCTAGAAGGTCTCTGTCAATAGAGTGCTACAACCATTTTTGGATTATCTTCAGTAAGATTTTATTTGTGTGCAATATTAATGATATTGTTTGATAATTTCCACATTCTGCAAGATCACATTTCTTTGGAATGGGTACAAACAGGGATCTCTTGCAGTCTGTTGACCAGGCAGCTGTCTTCCAAATCTCTTGGCACAGCCGAATGAGTGCCTCCAGCGGGGCATCTGTTTGTTGAAACATCTCAATGAGCATTCAATCAAGCCTTGGAGGCTTCTTCTTAGCCACTTCCTTTAGTGTAGCTTTGACTTCTTCCCTCAGTACCATTGGTTCTTGATCATATGCCACCTCCTGAAATGGATGAAGATCAAGCAGATCTTTTTGGTACAGTGACTCTGAATTCCTTCCATCTTCCTTTGATGCTTCCTGGATCATTCAATATTTTGCCCATAGAATCTTCCAATATTGCAACTCAAGTCTTAATTTTTTTTTTCCAATTCTCTCAGTTTGAGAAATGCCAAGCATGTTCTTCCCTTTTGGTTTTCTAACTCCAGGTCTTTGCACATTTCATTATAGTCATTGGCTTTGCTTGAGCTGCTCTTTGAAATCTTGTTCAGCTCTTTTACCTTGTCATTTTTTTCCATTTGCTTTAGCTACTCTCCATTCAAGGCCAAGTTTCGGAGTTTCTTCTGACATCCATTTTGGTCTTTTCTTCCCTTCTCATCTTTTTAATATCTTCTTGCTTTCTTCATGGATGATATTCTTGATGTCATCCCATAATTTCTCTGGTTTTCGGTCATTGGTGTTCAACACTTCAAATATCTTCTTTATATGGTCTCTAAATGCAGGAGGAATGTATTCAAGGTCATATTTTGGTTCTCTTCATTTTAATTGTCTTCAACTTGAAGTTGAACTTGCAAATGAGCAGTTGATGTTCGTTTCCACAATCAGCTCCTGGCCTTGTTTTGGCTGAAGATACTGAGCTTTCCATTGCCTCTTGCCACACATGTAGTCAATCTGATTCCTGTGTACTCCTCTTGGTGAAGTCTGTGTGTATAACCACTGTTTGTGTTGTTGAAAAATGTATTTGCAATCAATGCGTCATTGGTCTTGCAAAATTTTATCATGTGCTCTCCAGCATTATTTCTGTCACCAAGGCCAAAATTTCCAACTACTGATGATTCTTCTTGTTTTCCAACTTTTGCATTCCAGTCACCAGTGATAATTAATACATCTTGATTGCATGTTTGGTCAATACCAGATGGCAGAAGTTGATAAAAGACTTCACTTTCCTCATCTTTGGCTTTGGTGGTAAATTTGAAAAATAGCAGTATTAACTAGTTTTCCTTGTAAGTGTGTGGATATTATCCTGTCTCTGACAACACTGTACTTCAGGACAGATCTTTAAACATCCTCTGTGATGATAAATGCCACACCATTCCTCTTCAAATTGTTATTCCTGGTATAGTAGATCAAATGGTTGTCTGATTCAAAATGGTCAAAATTAGTCCATTTCAGCTCACTAATGCCTAGGATATCGATCTTTTTGCATGAGTGAATGTTTGCAGATGTTTTTTCTCATGTTGAGTTGTGCCATATCAGCAAATGAAGGTCCCCAAAGCTTTACTCTACCCACATCATTAATGTCGGCTCTACTCTGAGGAGGCAGCTCTTCCCCTGTTATATTTTGAGTGTCTTTTGACCTTAGAGGCTCATTTTCCAGAACTATATCAGACAATGTTTCAGGGCTATTCTTAAAGTTTTCCATGATTATATTAGACAGTGTTTCACTGCTCTTCATGAAGTTTTCACCTGCCAATTCTTTGAGAAGTGGATCGAATCTTCTCTCTTCCGAGTCTGTCTTAGCAAATGCCACAGTATGACAAAGTGACAGACAATTTCATCTGTCTTGGTTGTTCCAAACTACTCTGCTCCCTTCCTTTTCTCCCTCAGCCACTCCAAATCTGCCACCCTGGCTCTCTTCCTTCCCCCCCCCACTACCGCTGTTCAAATGCTCTGTATTCAAGCAGAGCATCAGTGATACAAGATTAAAAACCAAGAGAAAGCTTTGAAAAGGGCAATATTTTCAACCAGTAAAGCTCCATTCACAGCTTTATTAAGATATAATTCACAAATCATAGAATTGACTCATGTAAAGATTAGACACAAAACAATATTTGTAAATATGTTCATATTTGTGCAATCATTATTCCAATCAATTTTAGCACATTATCGTCAGTCTGAAATGTAACCTTATATCCATTAGTAGTCACTTGTTGCCCCCAAACCCTACCCCCCAAGACTAAGTAACCACTAACCTATTTTCTGTTATTCATTTGCTTATATTGGACTTTTTATATAAATAGAATCATACAACTTGTGGTATTTGGTGTCTGGTTTCTTCCCCTTAGCATAGGGTTTTCAAGCTTCATCCATGTTGTACTATGTGTCTGGACATCCTTCTTTTACATTGCAAAATAACATTCCATTGCATGTATACGTTATATTTTATTTATCCACTTATCAGTTGATGGAAAGTGGAATTGTCTCCATTTTTTACTATTATTAGTAAGGCTGCTATAATTATTTTTATGTATTATTGTCCATATATATGTTTTCATTTCTTTTGGACCTATGCCTACGAGTAGTATTGCTGGTGCATTAAAGAATAAAATCTGCAGTCTGCAGTATGGATTAAACCTCAATATAAAGAAAACAAAAATCCTCACAACTGGCCCAATAAAGAGTTTCATGATAAATGGAGAAAAGACTGAGTTGTGAAGGACTTCATATTACTTGGTTCTACTATCAACTCTTGACTGCTAACCAGAAGGCTGGCTGTTCAAACCCACCAGCCACTCCTCAGAGGGAAGATGGGGCAATCTACGTCCGTAGTGATACTGCCTCGGAAACCCAAGGAGGGGTCACTATAAGTCGGGTCCAACTCGATGGCAAACAACAACAAAAACAACAACAACAACTATCAACACCAATGGGAGCAACAGTCAAAACATCAAAAGACATATTGCGTAGGGTAAATCTACTGCAAAAGACCTCTTTCAAGTGATAAAGAGCAGAGGTGTCTCCTTGAAGACTAAGGTATGCCTAACCCAAGCCATGGTATTTTCAATCACATCTTATGCATGAGAAAACTGGACAATGAATAAGGAAAACCAAAAAAGAGTTGATGCTTTTGAGTTGTAGTGTTGGAAAAGAATGCTAAGAGTACCATGGCCTGCTAAAAGGACTAACAAATCTGTCAGTACAGCTGGAATGCTCCTTGGAAGAGAGAAAGTCCAGAGTTCATCTCATCTACTTTAGCCATGTTGTTAGAAGGAACCATTCCCTGGAGAAGGATATCATGCTTGGTAAAGTGGGTCAATAAAGAAGGTGAAGGCCCTAAATGAGAGGAGCGACACAGTGGCTGCAACAAATGTTCAGATATAACAGAAATCATGAGGCTGGAACAGAATCAGGCAGTGTTTCATTCTGCTGTGCGTGGGATCGCTATGAGTTGGAGATGACTCGATGGCATCTAACAACAACGTTGGGGCAATCTACTTCTGTAAAGATTTACCTCCTTAGAACCCCTACAGAGATCACTATGAGTCATCATCAACTAGATGGCAGTGAGTTGTTTCTTTCTTTCTTTTTTTTTTTTT
>NW_006922490.1:300421-309001 GCF_000298275.1 Orycteropus afer afer | reverse complement strand
AGCCAAGGGTGATTCAGGCTCTTCTTGGTGGTTTTTTATTGTTGGCCCATTGGTGCAGAAGGAGGTAGTAGCTCTCGCACAGTAAGTGAAGTTGCAGGAGGTGTGGGTGTAGTTGTGTCTTATGGGGACTGTTGTTGTCTCCCACTCAGTTAGACACAGATTACAATTGAACAACCTTCAAAAAACTAAAAGCACATGGACAAATAACACACCATGTTATCTCACAGGAACAGTAACTAAAAAAAAAAAAAAAAGAAAAGAGGGAAAAAGAAGAAGAAACAAGAAAATCTGCAATATCTGGGGAAAGGCCACTAAGAGAAAAATGTAGAGAAGGAGAATAATGAAGGAAAACAAAATTGGTAAAATGCAAAAAGAAAAACAAGGAATGGGGTTAACCACAAGAAAAAAAAGGGGGGAAAAAAAAACTTCAATTAAAAAAAAAAAGTTTCAACCAGGAACAGGGAAAAGAAAAAATGCTGAAAACTAGGACCAGGGAGGGGAAGATCAATAATAATAAAAAAAAATGATAAAAGTATTAATAATAATAGTTGTTTTAAAACAGACTAATACAAGCAAACTCATGACCAGAAAAAAGAAAGAAAAAAATAAGAAAAGAGAAAAAAAATCTGTGGAGGAAAGGGCAGGGCACCCAGGATCCATCCGAGCACACAGACTGTGTTGGAGTTTCTGTGGGCCCAGAAGGTAGGTGGGATTGGGAGATGGCCACACCTCCATTCACCAAGTGGATGGGGGTATAAGAGTAACAAGAGGAATGTGGTACCTTTTCAGTCTTGCAGGTCTGGTGTGTCCTTGGGGTTGCTGGAAAGCAGAACGTGTTCTCAAGCCCCAGGAATCTGTGAGAGCACTGTCCCTTTAAATATCCAAAATAGTCAAGCTGGTTTTAAATCTTCAAAATGGCAGCGGTCTCCGGACTGGCAAAAGTCCACAGCTCAGCCCACCTTTCTCTTCACCTTCTCCCTTTATTCCTCAGCCACTAGAGCAGTCCTCTGTGCAGTCCCTGGCTAGCAGGGCTGACTTTTAGGTTAATTTTTAGGCCCTACCACCACTCAGGGATCTCCAAGCTGTCTGTACCATCAGGATTGCTCGGTATCGCTGCCAGACCGCAGCTCCATGTGTCTCCTTTTTTGGTATTTTCACGCAAATTCTTCTGCTAGTTGGGGTTTAGTCCATTTTTATATGCTTCCCTTCAAGGCTCAGGGGTTCAAGATTATCTTCTGTGTCTGTGTTAAATGGTTTCCCTTTCTTTGTTGAAGAGGGTCTGTGTAGTCTTTCTACCTACTCCGCCATCTTGCCAGAACTCCCTGTTTCTTTTTTTTAATAGTAACTCTATGGTTAACATTGTAAGAAACTTGTCAAGTTGTTTATTAAAGCATCTGCACCATTTTACATTCTCACCAGTCCTATCCAGCGCTTCTTTCTTATCATCTTTATATATGTCTTAGCATTTTTTGTATGTCTTTTTGATTATACACATCTTAATAGATATGAAGTGACACCTGATTGTTATTTTGATTTGCACTTCCCTCTCTGGTGGCATAGTGCTGCTAAGGAAAAGACTGGCAGTTCAAACCCAACAGCCAGTCTTTGGAAGGAAGATTGGACTATCTACTTCTATAGAGATACTGCCTCAGAAACCCAACAAGGAGTTGCTACGAGTCAGAAATGACTCAATGGCAGTGAGTTTGGGGTTTTGATTAATGAGGAGCTCTAGTAGTGACATGGTAAGGCATTCGGCAGCTAACACAAAATCAGAGGTTGAAACCCACCTACTGCTCCATAGGAGAAAGATGATGTAGTGAGCTTCTGTAAAGATTTACAGCTTTGGAGGCCCCTATGGGACAATTCTACTCTGTCCTATAAAGTAGCTATGAGTTGGAATCAATTCAATGGCAGTGGGTTTGGTTTGGATAATGATTAATGAAAGATCCTTCATGATGCAGAGGTTAAGTGCTTGACTGCTAAGGAAAAGACTGGCAGTTTGAACTCAGCTGCCACTCCATGGGAGACATATGTGGTGGTCTGATCCCATAAAGGTTACAGCCTTGGAAACATTGTGGGTTAGTTTGTTCTGTGCTACAGGGTTGCTGTGAGTCAGAATCTATTTGACAACAATGGGTTTAGGTTTTGATTTTGAAATAACTAGTGATGCTTCACATCTTTTCTTGTGCTTATTTGTGATATATATATTTCTTCTTAAGAGAATATTTACTCAAAATCTGTGCTCATTTCTTCAGTTATATTTTTTATCTTTGTTGTTGAGTTTTAAGAGTTCCTTATATACCAGATACGGTGTGGTGCAAATATTTTTTTCCCTTTTTTGTTGACTGTGTTTTCACTTTTCTAATAATATCCTTGATGCACAAAAGTTGTGAATTTTGATGAAGCTCAATATATCTATTTTTTCTTCTTTTGTTGCTGATGCTTTTGGTGTCATATCTAAGCATTCATTACCAAATCAAAAGTCATGAATATTTTCCCTCGTGTGGTCTAGAGTTTTATTGTTTTAGTTCTTATATTTAGGTCATAAAACTATTTTTAGTTAATGTTTGTAATAGGGTATGACGCATGGATCTAACTTTATTATTTTGCACATAGATATTTACTTGTCCTACCACCAATTTTTGAAAAAATTCTTGTTGTTGTTGTTGTTATGTGCTATCAAGTCAGCCTCCTCATAGCGACCCCTCCTTGGGTTTCCAAGGCAGTATCACTATGGAAGTAGATTGCCCAACCTTCCTTCCGAGGAGTGGCTGGTGGATTTGAACCATCAGCCTTCTGGTTAGCAGTCAAGTGCCAGAGTTCCTTTGAAAAGATTACTCCCTGCCAAGTAAATTGTATTGGAAATCTTTTGGAAAATGCATTGGCCATAAACATAAGAATTTATTTCTGTACTCTCAATTCTATTCCATTGACTTATAACCTTATGTTATGCCATGCTAGCTTGAATATTGTAGCTTGTAATAGATTTTTCAATTAAAAAGTGCAAGTAATCAAATTTTGTCCTTCTTTTTCAATGTTATTTTGGCTGCTCTTAATTATTAACATTTCCATAGGATTTTAAGATTGCTTGTCTAAGGAGATGTGGTGGCATAGTGGGTAAGGCTTTTTGCTACTAACCACAAGGTCGGTGGTTCAAACCCACCAGCCACTCTGTGGAAGAAAGGTGAGGCCGCCTGCTTCTGTAAAGATTTACAGCCTTGGAAAACCTATGGGGGTCATTATGAGTCAGAATCAACTTGATGACAATGATTTTGTTTTGAGCATTTGGTACTGATTTCTACATAAAAAAAAAAAAAAAGGCAGATGGGATTTTGAAAAGGTGGTCATTGATTCTATAGATCAGTTTGGGGAGTATGTTCATCTAAATAATATTGACTTCTTGTTTTTAAGCATAAGATATCTTACAATCACTTAGTCCTTCTTTAATTTCTTTCAACAATGGTTTTAAAGTTTCAGTGTAAAAGTCTTTGTCTCTTTTTTTAAATTTATTCCTAAGTATTTTAATTTTGAGGCTAATGTAAATGGAATTGTTTTAATTATTTCATTTTCAGATAGTTCGTAGCTAGAATATAGAATTTGTTACATTTGTCTTATATCTTACAACATTTCTATACTTATAAACTAGGTAAAATAGTTTATTAGTGAATCCATGGCATGTGCAAACAGATATAATGTTATTTCTTTCTTTCCTATATGGAAGCCTCTTCTTTTTCTTGCCTAATTTATGCAGCTTTAATTTATCTTCTGTACAATGTTCAATTGAGTGGAGAGAGCAGACATCTTTGTTCCTGATCGAGGGAGAAATGATTCAGCCTTTCATCAAGCAAGGTGATAGCTGTTTGGTTTTGATAGATGTCCTTTAGCAGATGGAGAAAGTTCCCTTTGTTTGAGTGTGTTATCATCAAAGTATGTTGTGTTTTGTCAAATGCTTTTTCTGCATCTACTGAGATGAATTTGGCTTGTATTTTTTCATCTATGATATGTTGTAATACAAGGATTTATTTTTGAATGTTAATCCAGAGTATTAGTCCTGGGATAAATATCCTTTAATCATGGTATAATGTGCATTTTAAATCTTGTTGGATTTGATGTGATAGTATTCTGTTGAGGATTTTTGAATCCATATTCATAAGGGATGTAAGGCTATGGTTTTCTCTTTATAGTGTTTTTTCTAGTTTCCATGTCTATGTATTCCTGGACTTATAGAATTAGTTGAGCTGGAAGATTTTTAAAAGAATTTGGTGTTAATTCTGGTATAAATGTGTATATCGTTGAAGCTGCCTAGGCCTGACTATTTCCTTGTGGAAAGTTTTAAATTAGTAATTGAATCATTTCACTTGTTATATTTCTATATAGATTTTCTCTTTTTTCTTCAGTAAATTGTGCCTTTCCAAGATGTTGCCAATGTTTTCTCTATGTTGTATAATATGTTAGCATAGAGTATTTTATAGTATTTCCTTGTAATTTTTAATATTTCTGTAAGATTGGTAATGATAACTTCTCTCATTCATTATTTTATTAATTTGAATTTTTCTCTTTTCTCTTGGTCAATTTTTTAAAATTTTTCAGAAATCAAGTTTGGGATTAGCCGATTTTTTCTCTTGTTTCTCTATTCCTTATTTCATTCATTTCTACTCAAGATTTTATCAAATTCTACTTTCTCTTTGCTTTATAGTTTGTTCCTCTTTTTCTAGTTTCTTAAGATGGAATATTAATCTATTAATTTGATCTCTTCCCTCTTCCTCAATATAAGGGTTTACAGTAATAATTTCCCTGCAATCGCTGCTTTACTTACATTCTGTAAGTTTTGGTATATTTTGCTTTCATTTTCATTCATATCAAAGTATTTTTTAATCTCTCTTGTGATTTCTTTGGTGCATTGGTTATTTAGAAGTGTGCTGTTTAATTTCTACACATTTGTAAAATTTATAACATTTCCTTTTGTTACTGGTTTTTAATTTATTCCTTTGTATTCAGATAAATAACTTATAGGATATACATCTTTAAAATTTATTGTAGCATTTCATGGCCTAGCATATGTCTATACTGGAAATTTTTTTATCTGTACTTGAGAAGAATATGTATTCTGCTGTTTTGAATGGCGTGTTCTATAGATGTCTTTTAGATATAATTGGTTCATAATGTTATTCAACCCTTCTATTTGTGTTTTGATTTCTGCCTAGTTTTTGTATCCATTATTGAAAATAAGATATGGAAATTCTCAACTACTATCATTGAATTGTTCCTTCCTCCCATAAGCATTGCTAGTTTTTGCTTCTTAAATTTTGATCTCTATTTTGATATATGTGTGTTTTTAATTATTATATCATTCTTATAGACAATTTTATCATTATAAAATGTCCCTTTTTGTCTCTAGTAATGATTATTATCTTAAAGACTGTTGTTTCTTATACTGGTATAGTCACTCCAGGTTCTTTCTGGTTATTGCTTCCCTGGTATATGTTTTACTATCCTTTTACTTTGAACCTATTTAACTCTGGTTATGTTTTTTATTTTAAACCGTTTTGCCATTTCTTTCTTTCATTTGATTGTTTAATCCACTTATTTTTAATGAAAATGCTAGAAGATGCAATTTACATTTTCCATTTTATCTATTTACTATATACCTTATGTCTTTGTTCCTCTATTCCTTCATTACAACTTCTTTTTTGTTATTGACAATTATACAATTTTGATTCCTTGTTGCTTCTCTTTCCATATTTTGTGGAAAATTGTCTTAGTGGTTGTCCTGGTGATTATTATGCACATCTTAATTTAAAACACTCTGGTTCAAATTAACATTGAAATATTAATTTAATAGTTAAATTCAATTGTATACAGAACTTTTGCTCCAATATACCTCTGTTCCCTCCAATATTCTTTGTGCAACATGGTCATATAAATTACATCTTTATGTACTATAAACTCATCAATACAGTTTTATAATTATTAGAAAGAGGTGAGAGATAGCGCACAAACAGACATATGTACACCTATGTTCATCGCAGCACAATTCACCATAGCAAAGAGATGGAAACAACCTAAATGCCCATCAACAGAGCAGTGGATAACCAAATTATGGTATATCCACACAATGGAATACTATGCTACATTAAAGAGCAATGAAGGATACATGAATCATCTCGCAAAGTGGATGAACCTGCAGGACATTATGCTGAATGAAATAAGTCAGTCGCAGAAGGACAAGTACTGTGTGAGCCCATTCCTGTAAAAAGACAGAGAAGTGTTTGCTTGGGAAAGGGAACTCACCAAGTAGGTTACCAGGTTGGGAAGGGAAGGAAAGGGATTAATTTTGGGCTAGTTGGGGCCTACACACTGAGATGGGTAGGGAGAGGGATATATGGGAAGGATATATAGCCACTATAATAACATTAGGAAATGGGAGGATACCAAATTGTGCACATAAGAGGTAGACAACAGATGCTAAAACCAACCAATGTGTCCACAATACTGCATTGCCATTAACACCAAACACTAGGTTATACAGATAAACACATAAACACCTGAGATAATCAGATGGGGGTCAGTGAACAAAAGTATACTCTAGACCAAGGATAGATTAAGCTGAAGCTAATCTTGCACAGACACCAGTAATACAAAATACCTGGAGTCCTTGCAGAAACAATGTAAGACAGACACAGAGTAATCCCTCACAGACAACCAGACAGTATCAGAGATCCAGTAGATCTATTGTCTCAGGACCATAGTACTGGGGGACACCAGACTCAACTGGCACAACAAAATACATAAAAGCATTGCTCTACATCCTACATTGATGAGTAGCGACTGGGGTCTTAAAAGCTTTCAAGTGGCCATCTAAGATGCAGCTAATGGTCTCCTAGCATCAGAGGTGAAGAAGAATGCAAAAAAAAAAAAAAAAAAAGGCATTTGGAAGCAATCAGCTCTAGGACACGATGGCCCTCGAGACCAGAAGAACTAGACGGTGCTTGGCTACCAATGCCAATCGCTCATAAAAGGATCAAATATGCAGATCCTGAATAGAGTGGGAGGGAAAACATGGAACAAAATCCAAAAACTCAATAAAGACCAGAATTAATGGTCAGATGAAATCTGGTGAGACTCCCAATACTATGGCCCTGGAATACATTCTGTGCCTGGAATAAAATTCACCCCAGGGGCAGCCTTTAAGCCCAAAGGTTAGCAAGATGTATATGCAGACCACTCAACCCAGGATGATGTACCCACATACTCCATGATCATACATCCCTTAGAGCAATAGACCATGGGACACCAGAGGACCAACATTCAACTTGAGGAAATGCAGGACAAACAGGAGTGCATAAATATGAAGGGCACAGGGGGAGGGTTACAGGGTAAGGAGGGGAGGAGACTGGGTTAGGGTTGGAAATGGCGAATGGGGAATGAAACTAAATGTATGTGTTACATTGAATGTAAAACAATCTCTTAAAATAAAAAGAAAGAAAAAGCAGATAGAAGGTGGGAAAGTGTTACCAAAAATGTACATTAATACTATCTTATATTTATCTAAAAGAGCTCTGGTGGTACAGTGGGTAAGGCATTTGGATGCTAACCAGAAGATTGGCAGCTCAAACTCACCAGCTGCTCTGTGGAAGCAAGATGAAACAATCTAGTTCCATAAAGATTTACAGCCTTCGAAACCCAATGGAAGTCACTGTGAGCTGGAATCAAATTGATGACTGTGGGTTTAATATTTATCTATGTAATTATTTTTAGTAGTGCTCTGTATTTCTTTGTGTACAAAGTTACCATCTGATATGTATTCATTTCATCATGAAGGAATTCCTGTGTGATTTCTTATCGTACTGGTCTTCTATCAATGGATTATCTCAATTTTTTGTTTACCAGGGAATATCTAAATTTCTCCTTCAAATTTCAAGGATAGTTTTGATAGATAAAATTTTCTTGGTTGGTATGGCTTCTTTCCTTACTCAGCAATTTGAAATCAACATCCCATTATCTTTTGATAAATGATTTCTGATGAAGAATCAGCAGTTTATCTTATTGAAGATCCCTTTTACATGCAGATCACTTTTCTCTTGCTTCTTTCAAGCAAAATTCCCTATTTGTCTTTTGTCTTTTGATAATTTAACTCTCACGTATCTAACTGTGGATCGCCTGTATTTATCTTACTTTGAGTATGTTAAGCTACTTGGATATATAGATTACAGGTTGCCATCAAATATGGTAACACTTTAATCATTAATTCTTCAAATACCATTTCTATCTTTTTCTCCCTTTAGAATGTCTAATATGCCTATATTGGTATGTTTGATGGTGTCCCACTGATCTCTGAAACTGTTCATTTTTCTTCAATGTTTTGTTCTCTGCTTTTTATAGATAATTTCAGAGGAGCTATCTTCAAGTTTTCTAATGAGTTTCTCTAGTGGCTTTTTCATTTCACTTATTGTACTTTTTAACTCCAGATTTTCTATTTATTTATATATTGTTGTTGTTGTTGTTGTTTTGCCGTCGAGTTGGCCCCGACTCATAGCGACCCCTCCTTGGGTTTCCGAGGCAGTATCACTACGGAAGTAG
>NW_006922490.1:299469-300321 GCF_000298275.1 Orycteropus afer afer | reverse complement strand
TCTTTGGAAGCACATAAAAATTTAATTTTTAGAAGGTCCCAATCATCTGGTTTCTATTCTGTGGTTTGTGCATTTTGAGTTATGCTTGATAATCTATTTATGCCATATACTGTTGTTGTCATGTTTTTATGTGCCGTTAAGTCAGACCTGACTCATAGAGACTCCTCCTTGGGTTTCTGAGGCAGTTATCACTATGGAAGTAGATTGCCCCATCTTCCTTCCGAGGAGTCGTTGGTGGGTTTGAACCGCCAGCCTTCTGGTTAGCAGTCCAGTGCCTTAGGCACTATGCTACCAGAGCTTCTATGCCATATATTAGGGCCCTTAAATTTGTCCCTAGATTTTCCTTGAGGAACTGGATAGTTTTAGGTTTCACATTCAAGTCTTTGATCCATCTGGAGTTCATTTTTGTGTATGGTGTGAGGTACATATCTTGTTTCATTTTTCTGCAAATGGATTTCCAGTTTTGCCAGCACAATTTATTAAACGAACTCCATCTAATGGATTTTGGGCCTTTGGCAAAGATCAGCTGACTATAGGTAGATGGATCTATTTCTTGATTCTCAATTCTATTACATTGCTCTATGTATCTGCCATTAAATCAATACCAGGCAGTTTTGACTACTGTGGCTGTATAGGAGGTTTTGAGATCTGGCAGCGTGAGACTTCCAACTTTGTTTTTCTTCTTCAATAGTGCTTTGCTTATCTGAGGTCTCTTTCCTTTCCATATAAAGTTAGTGATTGGTTTTTCCATATCCCTAAAGAATGTTGATGAGATCTGGATTGGGCTTGCATTGAATGTATAAATTGTTTGGGTAGAACTGACATTTTCACAATGTTCAATCTTCCTATCCA
>NW_006922490.1:292646-296349 GCF_000298275.1 Orycteropus afer afer | reverse complement strand
CAAGTGTCTTAGCCACTATGCTACCAGAGCTCCCTTATTTATATATATATAAGTATATGTAATTCTACCTTTTTTTTATTTCTGTATTATTTTTCTCCTGGTTGCAAAATAGTTATCATTCTTTGCTCTTATCTTTTAAACATGGTTTCCCTTACTTCTTTGGACTTATTTATAATACCAAAAAAATAAACTCATTGTCGTGGAGCTGATTCCAACTTATAGCAACCCCTCTTTGTGTTTCCAAGGAGGTATCACTAAGGAAGTAGATTGCCCAATCATCCTTCTGAAGAGCAGCTGGTGGGTTTGAACCACCAGCATTCAAGTTAGCAGTCAAATCCCTTGGATACCACACCACCAAAGCTCCCCATATTTATAATAGCTGATTTAAAGTATTCAGCCCGTAAGTCCAAAATCAGGCTTCCTCGGGAAAAATTTCTTTTAATTTTTCCTCTGAATGGACCGTATTTTCATTTCTGTGGCTCAAAAATTTTATTGAAAACTGGATATTTTATACATATAATGTGGCAACTTTGGGAATCAGAGCCTCTCCCATGATTTTTTGTTGCTGCTATTTTATCATTCTTACTATAACTGTAGTCTGTGTAGTGAGTCTCCAGTATTAATTTCATGTAGTCTGTATTAAATATGTGGCAACTTAGGTCTCTGCTTGGTTAGCGTAGTGATGAGCTAATCATTGTTCAAAAGTTTCCTTGGGCCAATAATTCTTTCAATCTTTTCTGAGGGGCTTTGTGCATGTGTTGGGATGTGCTTTCAGCACTCAGGTTGTTTATAACTATCCACTAGCTTTCACATATTGCTTGTACAGAGTGTCCAGGTCATTTTTACAGGTGAAAAATTTGGCATCAACCAGGATCTCTCCCAGGCATGGACACAGCCCTGTAGATGTGCACAGCCTTCTAGATCCCCAGGAATATGCCTGAGCTTTTAAAATGATCCTATGTGCATATTATTCCCTTTAAGTTTTAACCAGGCTCTCGTATATTCCCAGCAGTATTCCAGCCTCAGTCAGCTGCGTTGCTTAAAAAAAACTGGTACCTTGGGGAGGAAATTGGAGGGGAGCTGTTGCATTGTGGTAAACTGTGGTCAATGACATGAGACAAAGTATATATGGACTGCTGTATCGAGAGTGAATTTGCTCTGTAAATCTTCACCCAAATCTAAATAAAATAAAATTAAACAAAAAAAAAGAAGAAAGCAGGAAAAAAAAAAAAACAACAAAACTGGTTGATTGTTTTCAACGAACACATTGGGGTTAATTCTTTCCCCACAGAGGGAACTCTGAGTCAAGTCAAACAATCATAATGTCTTTTAAATGGAGTTTTTGTTTGTTTGTTTTCTTTCAGGAAACTGCCAAAGAGATAAAACAGTGCAAAGGCTCTAGGGTAGGACTTTTTGAGGAACTCCAACCCAGGGTGGCCTGTCCACTGGTATAAGCCTATTGTGTTTTACAGCTTCTATGGTTGCAGTGCTATTGGTTTTCAAGGTTACAACAAAGCTGGGAGAGGATGATGGGAGTGGGCCAAATTACAGTACCACAAAACCTGTTGTTCTTACGAAGTTTGACCAGTTTTTCTGGAATAAATGGTACTAGGACTGTTGGAGAACTGGTTGACTTCCAGATATCTGAATAGGTTGATTTTGACAATTTTTGCCACTGTGTTTTTACTGATTTTATATTGAGGCAGATTCACAGAGGTCCTCAGTTTGCTATTCTGGAAGTCCTATATCAGTAAATATATTTTATTTCTAAATTTGGGTATGAACACTGAAAACTTAGCTATGGTTTCTGTAGACTTCTCAGTTAGTGACATCATAATATTGCATATTTAACTACTTCCAAATAGAATCTTCTAGGGTATGAAAAATGAAGCTTCTAAGTTTTAGGTTACTATAGGAACAATGACATTTGCATTTGAGGTATACTATCTTTTCTTTGATACAATAGTAACACATATATTTGTACATCTTTATTTTCATCTGTTGAGACAACCTTGAATTACTGATTATTAATAAATATTAGTCAAGTGCTAAACTAAGACTCCTGTCACATGACAAATAGAAGACAGTCTATTTATGATCATATAACAGGAAACATCTATGAGTGAGATTTCCTATTCACGTTAAAATACTATCTTTCAGTAATTCTGATGTATTTTTCTCTCACCCTTGCTCCTTACACACATACCAAGCTCCTGAAACATTAGCTGGGTGTTTAAAATGTTTATAAAAACCACATTGAGGTTGGCATTTCCTTCTTTCCCGTCTAACATGTTCTTTAACTTCCACTTTCCAAAATATCTAGGCTGGTGAAGGTCAAAGATAATATACTTAAAGAAAAAAGAAAATAAGTGATAGGTACAAAAGTATATTATGAAAATTGAACCCGTACCCAATTTAATATAGTTTGAGTAATATCTGGGAACATGTCATTTGATATACGAACAGCTGTACCAGCCTTTCTATTATTGATTTTTGGCATCTTGCACAAGTAGCAGATAATTTCTCAATATGAGGATATAAGAAATTCATCTTGTATGAAGACAAAGTAATATCAATCTCTGTATAATCTCTGACAAAACATCATAGTATGATTTGTGAAAGAGTGTCATTGTGGTTTTCCTGGATGCTGAGCTCAAAATATTAAGTAGTCTCTTGTGTATCTTAAATGAACCTTTAATAACATCATATAGCTCTTGCCTTCTTGATTGTATTTAAACATATATATATATATATATATATATATATATGCAAGTATCAAGTATTCTCCTTATGAAGTAAAACCTTAAGCAAGTCCCTTGAGTATTCTAAGATTTCAGTGTTAGAGTATTCATTTCTTAAATATGAATGTTTTAAATATGGTCCATATAACAAGGGATAAGAGAAAACTTATTTAAGTCCTATGCTAAATACTCAAGACATAATCTTATCTATAGCCAAGAAGATTAAAAAAAAAAAAAAGGCACTGAAACTATATGCCCAGCCCACATATTAGCAGATTATCCAAGCTTCATGTTCCATTCTCAAGTCTTCTCAATTTCAAGCTATTTTTCCTGCTTCTTGCACTACTGCCCTCTTAGAGTGCTTAAGGGAATTCCTATTCAGTAGTTCCCAGCTAAGAATATTACCATTTACCACTCTAAAGTTTTTTATAAACTGTTGCCACACTAACTTTCTTAAAATGTTTTTATTTTATTTTATTTATCACATATTTGCTCAGAACCCTTCATCAATGACCCCTTTCTTAATGTACCAGCTCAGACACTTCACAACTTTCTAGGACTCCAGCTACATGACAAGAACCTAGTAATCCAACCTGATGATTTACCACTCCATAACTCCCATCATCCAACGCAGATAAGCTCATCTCTTCCTATTGAGCTAAATGCCATACTTTTTTTTGTTGTTTTTTTACATTTTTTAAAAATTATGTGTATGGTGGTAAAAACATACACACCAAAACATTCACCAACATAACAACTTCCACATTTACAGCTCAGGGACATTGATGATATTTTTCATGCAGTGACACCATTATTGCTATCCTTTTCCAAAATATTCCACCATCATTAGCAGAAACTCAATGCCTTGCAAAAACAAACAAACAAAAAAGCCTCCTGTTTCTCCCTCCCTCCTACTTCTGGTAACCACTAATAATCTTTGGCATATAAGGGAGAGAAAATTG
>NW_006922490.1:289429-292407 GCF_000298275.1 Orycteropus afer afer | reverse complement strand
GCCGTCGAGTCGTACCCGACTCACAGTGACCCCATGCACAGCAGAACAAAACATTGCCCAATCCCTCACCAGCTCCATTGTCCCTGCTATACTTGAGACCATCATTGCAGCCACCGTGTCAATCCATCTCATTGAAGGGCTCCCCCTCTTTCCTCGACCCTCCACCCTACCAAGCATGACATCCTTCTCCAAGGAATGGTCCCTTCTGACAACATGACCAAAATAGGTGAGACGAAGTCTGGCCATTCTTGCTTCCAAGGAGCATTTTGGGTGCACTTCCTCCAGGACACATCTGTTAGTTCTTTTCACAGTCCATGGTACTTTGAGCATTCTTCGCCAGCACCACAACTCAAAAGCATCAACTTTTATTCGGTCTTCCTTATTCATTGTCCAGCTCTCACATGCATACGAGGCAATTGGAAATATCATGGCTTGTTTCAGGTGCACCTTAGTCCTCAAGGAGACATCCTTGTTCCTCAGCACTTAAAATAGTTCCTTCGCAGTTGACTTTCCCAATGCTACAAGTCATCTAATGTCCTGACTGCTGCTTCCATTGACATTAGTTGTAGAACCAAGCCATGTGAACTCTTTGACAACCTCAATCTTCTCTCCATTTATTGTGATGCTGCTCATTGGTCCAGTTGTGAGGATTTTTGTTTTCTTCATATTGAGACATAATCCATATTGCAGACTGTATTTTTCAAACTTCATCAGTAAGTGCCTCAAGTCCTCCTCACTTTCAACAAGCAAAGTTGTATTGTCTACGTATCTCAGGTTTCAATGATTCTTCCTCCAATTTCTTAATGTACCAGCTCAGACACTCCTGATGCCATGTTTTTCTTCATATAGTCCAGCTTCTCGGATTATTTGTTCAGCATATAGTTTGAATAAGTATGGGGAAAGGATACAACCTTGATGCACTCCCTTCCTGATTTTAAACCATGTAGTGTCCCCATGTTTCATTTGAATGACAGCCTCCTGGTCAAGGTACAGGTTCCTCATGAGTACAATCAAGTGTTTGGGAATTCCCATTCTTAATGTTATCCATAGTTTGTCATGATCCACACAATCAAATGCCGTTGTATATATATATTTAATTTTAACCTATTTTATTTTATTTTAACCCATTTTATTTTAACCTATCTACCAATTTTCCCTCTCTTCCCCTCCCATCCCTGATAACCAATGTGGAAAATTTCCTTCGATATATAAGCCTTTCCTTGATCTTTTACAATAGTGGACTCATACAGTATTTGTCCTTCTGTGATTGACATCTCACTTCGCATAATGTCCATCAAGTTCATCCACATTGTGCAGTTTTGTGGATTTTAATAATTGTTTATGGTTGCATAGTGTTCCATGGTGTGTATGTACCACAGTTTGATAACTCATTCCTCCACTGATGGACACTTAGGTTGTTTCCATCTCTTTGCTATCTTAAATAGTGCTGTGATGAACATGGGTGTGCATGCATTTATCCATGTCCTGGATCTCACTTCTTTAGGATATATATGTAATAATGTGATTTCTAAATCAAAAAGTATTTCTATTTCTAACTTTTAAGGAATCACCATACTGATTTCCACAGTGGTTATATCATTTTATGGTCCCAGCAGCAGTGTATAAGGGTCCCAATCTCTCCACAGCCTCTCCAGCATTTCTTATTTTCTGTCTTGTTGAACTTTGCTATTGTTGCTGGGGCAAGATAGTATCTCACTGTTGTTTTGATTTGCATCTCTCTAATGGTTAATGATTGCAAATATTTCTTCATGTGTTTGTTTGTCACCTGAATGCCTTGTTTGATAAAGTGTATTTTCTCGACTTCTCTCTCTTTTTTTAATTGGGTTGCTGTCTTTTTAATGCGAGGTTGGAGTGTTCTATAAATTTTAGAGATCAATCTCTTATCAGACATGTTGTTGATAAATATTTTTTTTCCAATCTTCAGGTTCTCTTTTTACTCTTTTGGAGCAGTCTTTTAATGCACATAAGAATTTAATTTTTAGAAAGTCTTGATCATCTAGTTTGTCTTCTGCTGTTTGTACATTTTGGATTATGTCTGATAGTCTGTTTATGCCATAAATTAGAACCCCTAAATTTGCTCCTATTTTTCTTTGATGAATTTTATAGTTTTTGACTTAAATCAAAACTATTTGCAAATATTATATTCTTCTTAAAAGAATATAATAATTAACTAATATATTCTTCTTAAAAGAAAACTTAAGTCTTTGATTCATCTGGAGTTAGCTTTTATGTATGGTGTGAGGTATGGATCTTGTTTCATTTTTCTGCAAATAGATATCCAATTTTACCAGCACCATTTGTGAAAGAAACTATCTCTTCCCTATTTAATGGATGCACCATTTGTCAAAGATGAGCTGACCATAGGTCAATGGATCTATTTCTGGGTTCTCAGTTCTGCTCCACTGGTCTATATACCAGGCTGTTTTGACTACTGTGGCTGTATAGTAAGTTTGACAACTGGGAGTGTGAGACCTCGTACTTTGTTCTTCTTCAGTAGGGCTTTGCTTATATGAGTTCTCTTTCCTTTACATATAAAATTAGCAATTGGTTTTTCCATGTCCTTAAAGAATCCTTATGGAATCTACATCAAGATTAAATTGAATGTGTAGATTTCTTTGGGTAGTATTACCATTACAGCCTGGTATATAGACCAGTGGAACAGCCTGAGGGTTACAGGTGAGGAGAGACAATGCAGGGATGCCAGAGTAGCAGGCAGGAAGAGCAGGAGAAAGGGGATAAAAGCCTTGAACCTGGACAGAAGAGCAGTCAGCCCCAGGCTTACAGGTGAGGAGAGACAATGCAGGGATGCCGGAGTAGCAGGCCAGAAGAGCAGGAGAAAGGGGATAAAAGCCTTGAACCCGGACAGAAGAGCAATCAACCGAAGGGATTAGGTGAGGAGGGGAAACTCAGGCCCGCCCAGAGTAGCAGGCCGGAAGAGCAGGAGAAAGGGGATAAAA
>NW_006922490.1:273264-287732 GCF_000298275.1 Orycteropus afer afer | reverse complement strand
GAAGAATGCTGAAAGTACCATGGACTGCTATAAGAACTAACAGATCTGTCCTGGAGGAAGTGCAGCCAGAATGCTCCTTGGAAGCAAGAATGGCCAGACTTCATCTCACCTATTTTGGTCATGTTGTAAGGAGGGACCATTACCTGGAGAATGATGTCACGCTTGGTAGGGTGGAGGGTTGACGAAAGAGGGGGAGGCCTTCAACGAGATGGATTGATACGGTGGCTGCGATGATGGGCTCAATTATAGCAGGGATTGTGGGGCTGGTGCGGTATTGGGCAGTGTTTCGTTCTGCTGTGCATGGGGTTGCTATGAGTCGGAAACGACTCGAAGGCACTTAACAACAACAACAATAACACCATTTTCACAATGTTCAATCTTCCTATCCATAAGCATGGTATGTTCTACCATTTAGCTAGATCTCATAGTTTCTAGAAGTGGTGTTTTGCAGTTTTCTTTGTATAGGTCATTTGTGTTCCTGGTAAGATTTATTCCAAAATTTTTTAAATATTTTTGGTAGCTATTGTAAATGGTATTGATTTATTTATTTCCTTTTCTTTGCTAGTACAGAATAATCCAACTGATTTTTGTATATTGATCCTGTATCTTTCCACTATGCTAGACCTTTCAATAAGTTTTAGTACTTTTCTTGCTGAATCTCTTCGGTTTTCTATGTATAGGATATCATCTGAAAGTAGGGATAGTTTTACTTCTTCCTTACCAAGTTTGATGCCTTTTATTTCCTTTTCTTGCTTTGTTACCCTGGCTAGGACTTCCAATACAATGTTGAATAGAAGTACTGTTGGAGGACATCTTTGGTTCCTGTTCTCAAAAGGAATGGTTTCAATCTCTCTCCATTGAAAATAATGTTGACTGTTGGTTTTGTATAAATGTCTTTTATTATGTTGAGTAATTTTCCTTCTTTTCCCATTTTTCTGAGAGTTTTTATCAGAAATAGATTTTGGATTTTATCAAATGCTTTTCTGTATCGATATGATCATGTGTTTTTTTTTCCTTTATTTTACCTATGTGATGGATTACATTGATTGTTTTTTTAATGTTGAACCATCCTTGGATATCTGATATGAGTCCTACTTGGTCAAGATGTATTATTTTTTTGATATATTGATGGAGTCTATTGGCTAGGATTTTGTTGAAGACTTTTGCATCTATACTTATGAGGGATATTGGTCTGTAGTTTGCATTCTTAGTGGTGTCTTTTCCTCGTTTTGGTATCAAGGGTATCCTTGCTTCATAAAATGAATTTGGATGATTTCATCCTTTTGAGTAAGATTGGTGTCAACTCTTCTCTGAACATTTGTTACAATTCTCCAGTGAAACCACCTAGGCCAGGAGATTTTTTTTGCTGTTGGTAAATTTTTTTGTGTGACATGTTCAATTTCTTCTTTTCTTATGGATCTGTTCAAATTTTCTACCTCAGTCTGTCTTAGCTTAGGTAAGTGGCATGTTTCCAGAAATCCATCCATTTCTTCTAGGTTTTCAAATTTGTTGGAGCACAGTTCTTCATAGAATCTTGATTCTGTCTTTTCTTATTTTGGTTGGATCTGTTGTGATGTTGCTCATTTCATTTCTTATTCGCATTATTTACATCTTCTCCTTCTTTTCCTTTGTCAAGTTTGCCAGTGGTTTGTTAATTTTTTAATCTTTTCAAAGAACCAACCTCTAGTCTTCTTGATTTTTTTCTATTGTCTTTCTATTTTCTGTTTAATTCATTTCTGCTTGAATCTTTATTATTTCCATTATTTCGTTTCTTCTATTTACTGCAGGCTTTTTTTTTTTTTTTTTTATCTTTTGCTGCTCTTTTACTAATTGTTGGAGATGTTGTGTTAAGATATTGAGTGTGGTTTTTTTGATTCTTTCTTCTTTTTTTTTTTTTTTTTGGTGTATATATTATTACTATAAACTGTCCTCTAATTACTGCTTTTGCTGTGTCTCAAAGATTTTTGTATGTTGTGCTTTCATTTGTATTTGATTAAAGGAATTTTTTAATTTCATTTTTTATTTCCTTTATTACACATTCATTTTTTAAGGAGTGTGTTCTTCAGTTTCCATGTGTTCACTCTTTTTCCACTGGTTCTCCTAATGTTGATTTTTAATTTTATAGCACTGTGATCTGAGAAGGTGCTTTGCAGTAGGTCAATGTTTTTAAATTATTGAGGCTTGCTTTGTTACCTAGCATATGGTCTATCCTGGAGAATGTTCCATGTGCACTGGAATAGAATGCATATTTTGTTGTTGTTGGGTGAAATGCTCAGTAGATGTCTATAACATCAAGTTGGTTGATTGTATTGCTTAGTTCTTTTGTGTGTGTTTTTTTTTTTTTTTTTTGAGCTTCCTTCCAGTTCTATCTTTCATTGAAATTTGTGTATTAAAATCTCCTACTATTACTATGGTTTCTTCCATTTGTGTTTTAAATTCTGTTAAAGTCTGATTTGTGTCTTTTGGGGCTCTTTCAGTAGATGGCTAGATATTTATTATGGTTATGTACTCTTGTTCAATTGATCCTTTAATCATTATATAATGTCCTTACTTGTCTCTTATGGGTTTTTTTTTTTTTTGTCTTAAAGTCTGTTTTACCAGAAATTAGTATTGTGACTCTTGCTCTTTTTTGAATGTCATTTGCTTGATATATCTTTTTCAACCTTGGACTTTTAGTCTGTTTTGTCTTTGTCTCTACAGTGAGTCTCTTTAAACAGTATATTGATGGGTCATGTTTTCTTACCCAGTCTGCAACACTTCATCTCTTGAATGTTACATTTAATCTGTTTACATTCAGTGTAATTATCAACAAGTATAAATTTGTTGCTGTCATTTATTTATTTATTTTGTGTGATCTTGCTGATTTCTTTGCTTCATATAATTTTCTGGGCTGAGCTCATTTTGTTTGTGAATCATGTTATCATTTCCTTTGTTGCTATTGTTTTAGTGTTTTGTAAATATTTGTACCTGTCCCCTTTGAATGTTTATTATTTTTCTTTGAGATTACTTGGTATTTATTATTTTCTTCTAAAGTTTAGAACAATCTGTTCTATTTCACAATTGTCTTGACTTCCTCACTATTTTGGTTATCTAGTGCTGCCATAACAGAAATACCACAGGTGGATGACTTTAAAAAACAGGGATTTATTTTCTTACAAATTGGGAGGCTAGAAATCTTAGTTCAAAGTGCCAGCTCTAGAGGCTGATTGAAGGCCTCTAGACCTTGGGCTTCACCTCTGCTTCTGGCAACTGGCCCACTGGATCAGGAAGTGTCTCTTAACTCATGCAGCTGCTGGCTTCTTAGGCTTCCAAACCCAAAGTTAACAAGTAAAATGGCACAGTTCAAACATGGCAGGCCATTGGTTCAAATCCAGAAACAGTCCCAAGATTGGTAGGCAATGTAACAGGCCACTCACTGATGAGTCAGCTAAATGCAAGATCCTGATGTGCCAAGAAGGTAGAGACCTTTCTCAAAGCTTCTTCTTATATGCTGGAAGCAGACCACATCCCTAAGGCAGCTATTCAGCTGCTCACAGTAGATTACACCATGGAGTTGATTACCAGTCTCAATCACAACATCCAGATGCCCAGCTGTTCAAAACTAGGCCTAGCCAAGTGGAAACATAACCTTAACTACCACAATCCAGCCCTTGTCAACCTGGCACCTATACAGATCTCCTTCACTTGGTGGTTTTTGTCTCCTAGCCCATCTGAGTGGTAACCTCATTCCCTTGGTCTGGCAGGTTTAGTTCCTCTGCACCTTTGGCATGGCTGCCTTGCCACCCCACTTTTGAGCAGTGGCTATGGCACAATCCCATTGGTCCTTATGAACAGCAGCCCCACACTCCAGAACCAAGTTGATGAAGATCTGACTCTGAAACCTAGAAGGCTGTTGTGGTTCCACCTCCAGAGGCCATAGTCCTACCCTTTGAGGCTGTGGCAACTCTGCTTCCTGTTTCCTTAGTATCTCAGATTCAGCTAATTAATGCCTGAAGGCAACCCATTCTGCCTGAAAGTTTCTTGCCCAATAGTACATGGCTTTCTCTCTTCACGGGCCAGCAAGCCTATGACTGTCTCATTCAAGTCTCTACCAATTAGTGCCCAAAGTCAACCCACTTTTCCAGGAAGCCACCTGCCCAAAGGCATCCAGCTTTCCTTTCCATGGGCTGATAAACCTGTTGTTCTGCCTCATGCTAGTCTTTAGGTTCTGCTGCCACCATCTCTCTGCCAGTCTCTCTGCACAGGGATCTTGGGTCCAATGACACATTTAACTCCTGTTTCCACATTGTAGGCATCTGTTATAACCATCCACACTTTTTTGGTATAAAATCCTGTTTTGGTTATCTAGTGTGCCTATAACAGAAATACCACAAGTGGATGAATTAAACAAGGATTTATTCTCTTACACATTAGGACACTAGAAGTCCAAGTTCAAAGTGCAAGCTCTAGAGGCTGGGTGAAGGCTGCTCAACCTTGGGCTTCAGCTCTACCTCTTGCTCCCAGCCCACTGGACCTGAAGGCTTCTCTTAACTCAGACAGCTACTGGCTCTTGAGACTGACAAACCCAAGGTCAACAAGTAAAATGGCACAGCCTCAAGATTATCAAGCAATATGACAGGTTGCTAGTTCAAATCTAGAAACAATCTCAAGATCAGTAAGCAACATGGTAGGCCACTCACTGATGACTTGGACAAATGCAGGGTCCAAATATGTCAAGAAGCTCTAGGCCTTTCTCAAAGTGTCTTCTTATTTACTGGAATCAGACCATATCCCTAAGGCCCTTTTTAGCTGCTCATAGAAGATTCCACCATGGATTGATTAGCAGTCTCACTGTGAGGAATAACTACATCCAGCTGCCCAGCCACACAAAACCAGGCCCAGACCAGTTGACAGATAACTTTGACTACCACACTAACCATTTAGAAGTTCAGTAACTATACTATTTAATACCACTTTTTGGTTTATAGTTGTCCTCTTTTACCAAATGACATCTCTGTTCCCTGTTTATAATCTTATAAGCTTATTTTACTTCTATAATGGGGTTGGCTTCCAGGTTATGTCATTATGTTTTTTAATCACTGATTGTTGTCTGCTATTGTTGGTTCTCTGTCCCAAAGACCCCCCTTTAGCATCTCTTGTAAAATTGGTCTTGTTTAAAAAAAAAAAAAAAATCCTTTAGTTTCTGTTTATCTAGAAATGTCCCAATTTAACCATCATATTTGAGGGACAATTTTGGTGGGTATATAATTCTTGGTTGGAATTTTTTTTTCCCTCTGGGTTTTATGTATATCATCCAATTGCCTTCTCGCCTGCATGATTTCTACTTAGAAATCAAAGCTTATACTTTTTGGTTGTCTTTTGTAGTTAACTTTTCCTGTGCTGCTTTCAGGATTCTTTCTTTCTCTTTAGTTTTGGTGAGTTTAATTATATGTCCTGTGGTTTTCTTTTGGGATCTATCCTGCTTGGAGTTTATTCAATTTCTTGAATGGATATCTTCTTATCTTTCATCATATTAGGAAAATTCTATTAAAACAAATCCTTGACAATTTTCTATGTGGTTTTATTTTTGTCTTCCTGTTCTGGTATTCTTATTACAAATAAGTTATTCCTCTTGATGGTACTCCACACGAATCTTAAGCTTTTTTCATTTTACTTTTATCTTTTTTCTGATTGATCCCTTAACAAAATGGTATTGAAGTATTTGTCTTCAGTCTCACTAATACTGCCTTCCATGGATTCAATTCTATTCCTTTGCCTACTCAATATATTCTATATCTCTGAAACTTTAGTACTAACCTCCTTGATTTCTATTTGTTGTTTTTTTATCATTTCTAATTTTTCATTTATTTTGTCAGTTTGTTCTTTTATTGTTTTCCTAAATTGTTCTACAGTTTTCTCTGTGTTTTTCTTAATTTTTTCTGTTCTTTGCTTAATTTGGTCAATGTTTTCCTTCATCTATCTCTCAATCCATTGAATTTACCTAAATATAATTTTTCCTGTGCTGCAGACAGAGACAGACTAGGAAGAAGGAAGAGGCCATTCACTTCTCAAAGAATTTGCCAGGGAAAACCTTATGAATAGCAGAGAAACACTGTTACATAACTAGGCAACTATATGAATAGCCTGGAAACACTGTCTGCTAAAGTGCAGGAGGATGAGCAACTTAGGTCAGAATGCTCTTAAAATATGACTGGGAAGGAGCTGCATTATCAAAGTAGAACCAGCCTTACTGAAATGGATAAAGTAAAGCTTTGGAGACCTCCACTTGCTGACATAAACCAACTCAAATTGAGGAGAAAAAGCTGCAAACATCCATTAATAATCATAACATGGAATGTACGAAGTATGAATGTAGGAATATTGGAAGTTGCCAAAAATGAAATGGAACGCTTAAAGATTGATATGCTAGGCATTAGTGAGCTGAAGTAGACTGGTTTTGGCTATTTGGAATCAGACAACCATATGATCTACCATGCCTGGAATGACAATTTGAAGAGGAATGGTGTGGCATTCATCATCACTAAGGATATTTCAAGATCTGTCCTGAAGTGCAATGCTGTCAGTGATAGGATAATATCCATACAACTACAAGGAGACCAGTTAATACAACTATTATTCAAATTTATGCACCAACCAACAAAGACAAAGATGGGGAAGTTGAAGATTTTTATCAACTTCTGCAGCCTGAAGTTGAATGATCGAGCAATCAAGATGTGTTAATTATCACTGGTGACTGAAATGCAAAAGTTGGAAACAAAGAAGAATCACTGGTAGTTGGAAAATTTGGCACTGGTGACAGAAATAATGCTGGAGATCACATGATAGAATTTGCAAGACCGATGACTTATTCATTACAAATACCTTGTTTCAACAACAGAAATGGTGGCTCTACACGTGGACTTCACCAGATGAAATACACAGGAATCAGATTGACTATGTCTGTGGTAAGAGATAATGGAAAAGCTCAATATCTTCACCCCAAAACAGGCCAGGAGCTGATTGTGGAAAAGACCATCAACTACCCATATGCAAGTTCAACTTTAAATTGAAGACAATTAAAACAAGTCCATGAAAGGCAAAATATGATCTTGAATATATTCCTCCTGAATTTAGAGACCATCTAAAGAATAGATTTGATGCATTTAATACCAAACACCAAAAACTAGAAGAATTGTGGGATGACATCAAGAACATTATCCATGAATAAAGCAAGAGGTCACTAAAAAGCCAAAGAAGAAAAAGACAAAATGGATGACAGAAGAGATTCTGAAACTTGCTCGTGAGTGGAGAGTAGATAAATTAAATAGAGGAAATGATAAGATAAAAGAGCTGAACAGAAGATTTCAAAGAGCAGCTCGAGCAGACAAAGCAAATTACTATAATGAAATGTGCAAAGACTTGGAGTTAGAAAACCAAAAGGGACGAACATGCTCAGCATTTCTCAAGCTGAAAGAACTGAGGAAAAAATGTAGGCCTCCAGTTGCAATATTGAAAGATTCTATGGGCAAAATATTGAATGATTCAGGAAGCATCAAAAGAAGATGGAAGGAATACACAGAATCACAGTACCAAAAAGAACTGGTAGATCTTCATTCATTTCAGGAGAAGGCATATGATTAAGAACCAATGTTACTGTAGGGAGAAGTTGAAGCTGTACTGAATGAATTGTTGAATAATGAGGCTCCAGGAATTGACGGAATGCCCATTGAGATGTTTCAACAAACGGGTGCCCCACTGCAGGCACTCACTTGGTGATGCCAAGAAATTTGGAAGACAGCTACCTGGCCAACTGACTGGAAGAGAACCATACTTGTACCCATTCCAAAGAAATGTGATGTCACAGAATGTGGAAATTATCGAACAATGTCATTAATAGTGCATGCAAGTAAAATCTTATTGAAGATAATTCAAAAATGATTGCAACAATATATTGACAGAGAACTTCCAGAGGTATAAGCTGGATTCAGAAGAGGACTTGGAACAAGGGATATTATTGCAGATGTCAGTTGGATCTTGGCTTAAACAAAGAATACCAGAAAGATGTTTACTTGTGTTTTATTGACTATGCAAAATCATTTGATTGTGTGGACCATAACAAATTGTGGATAACTGAGAAGAATGGGAATTCCAGAACACATAATTGTACTTGTGAGGAACCTGTACATAGACCAGAAGGCTGTCATTCAAACAGAACAAGGGACACTGCATGTTTTAAAATCAAGAAGGGAGGGTGTCAGGGTTGTATCCTTTCACCATATTTATTCAATCTATATGCTGAGCAAATAATCCAAGAAGATAGACTAAATGAAGAAGAATGTGGCATCAAGATTGGAGGAAGTCTTATTAACAACCTTTGATACACTGATGACAAGTTTGCTTGCTGAAAGTGAGAATGTCCTGAAGTACTTACTGATGAAGATTGAAGAATACAGTCTGCAGTAGGGATTACATCTCAAAAAACAAACAAACAAAAAAAAAAAAACTTCACAACTGGACCTATAAGCAGCATCATGATAAATGGAAAAAAGATTGAAGTTGTCAAGACTTCACATTGTTTAATTGTACAATTGACACCAATGGAAGCAGCAGTCAGGACATCAGATGACATATAACACTGGGCAAGTTGGCTGCAAAAGAACTCTTTCAAGTGCTGAGGATCAAAGATGTCTCCTTGAGGACTAGGGTGTGCCTGATACAAGCCATGATATTTTCAATCACCTCATATGCATGTGAGAGCTGGACAATGAATAAGGAAGACCAAAGAAGAATTGATGCTTTTGAGTTATGGTGCTGGCAAAGAATGCTGAAAGTACCATGCATTTCTAAAGGAACTAACAAATCTGTCCTGGAGGAAATACAGCCGAGGTGTGCCTTGGAAGCGAGAATGGCCAGACTTTGTCTCACCTACGTTGGTCATGTTATCAGAGGGGACCATTTCCTGGAGAAGGATGTCATGCTTGGTAAGGTGAAGGGTCAAAGGGACTTCCTGTCCCTCAACGAGATGGAGTGACACAGTGGCTGTGGCAATGAGCTCAAGTATAGCAGGGATCACAGAGCTGGTGCAGGACCAAGCAGTGTTTCATTCTGCTGTGCATAGAGTCACTATGAGTCAAAGACAACTTGACAGCACCTAACAACAACAATAATAGATATAACTTTTAAGAATTCCTTATCAGGAAGTTCCAATTCCAATGCTGTTTCTTCCTCAGGGACGTTTTCTGGGTGTGTATCTTGGTCCCTTGTTTGTACTACCCTATCTTGCTTCTTTGGACTGGGATGGTCAGTTGTCTCCTAGACATTGTAGTATCAAAGTATTTATAGTTAACTGGTGATTGTATGCTGGTGTGATTCACCAAAGTTTGTTTTTTTTTTTTTTCTTTATTTTGTTTTGATGCATCTGAGTGAACAGGGTACTGTGTTCCTTTATTTGCTACTTGGCAGCACTTAGGCACTCACTTCCTATCTGCTAGTGTGTGTGATAGACAATTCAAGTGTGTGTACAAATCTCTGATAACCATTCATGAATATCAGTTAAAGGTGAATTAGGCTGTTATTGTCCACTATTTATCCATGGTCAGTTGGTGCAGCAACAAATGGTAGTCCTCACCCAGTAGCTAGGGCTGCAGGAGGTTCAGGTATAACTGGGTCATGTGGGAATGGTTTGCTTGACAAAAGAAAAAATAAATTAAAAATCACCCAAAAAAAAAAAAAAAGAAAGAGGACAAAAAACACAAACAGCATAAACAATCAAGAACAATCATGGATGAAAAAAAAGAAGGAAAGGTAATAAATGAAAAGAAATTTAAAAAAAAAATTTTGTGATATGGATGAAAGTTTACAGAGCAAATTCTTTTTCTATACAGCAGATCACATACACTGTCTCATGACATTGACTGCAATTTCCCACAATGCAACAACTTCCCTGCCACTTCCTCCCCATAGCCACTTCTCTGTGTCCTTCCTTCCATGCACTCCTGTCCCACAAGCTGCCTTCCTGTGCATACATAGATAGCCCTTCTATTCTCCCATGATTGATCTTTCCAAGGAGTGTATCTACCTAATGTAAATGTTCAGCTCATATGCCTATCTTTAGTTTGACTGGAAGACACAGGAGTGGGTTCAGTTCTAAACCTGAAGGGCAACTAAGGGTCATAGTCTCAGGGGTTTCATCAAGCTCTATAAGACCAACAAACCTGATTCTCCCCTACTTCTTTTTAAATGATTTTGAGTTTTGTCCCACATTGTTCTCCCACTCTATCCAGGATCTCCTACATAGATCCTCCTCCTAGTGGTTGACAGTTGTGGTAGGCACCATCTAGTTCTTCTGGTCTCATAGTAATATAGCCTGAAGAAGCCAAGGTGTGCCAGTTCCTTAGACTAATTTTTTTCCATGAATCTTTGGTTTTTTCATTCTTCTTCACTGTGGATGAGGAGATACCCATTGTTGCATCTACATGGCTGCTTGCAAGTTTTTAAAATCCCAGTCACTAATCACCGTAGTAGGTTGTGGAACAATGTCCATGTGATTGCTCTTTTCATCTACCTGGCTGTGACCAAGAATTGACTATACAACCTTGTCCCTTGTCAGCTCTACTATATACTTGGGAATTCTTATAGAACATACAAATACACTTGTAGAAGACTTGTCTGCCAACCCTATACATGGTCATGGGCACACTTCCCCCTGCACAGACAGACCTAATAGTTTAGCTTGTTCACTCATGCTTGAACAATTTCTCTTAGAAAGATCAGCACGAGGCCGGTCCCCATGAGGTGGAGATTAAAGATGTCCCAAATGTCCAAACTATCATGCCACTCCATCATTTCAGACATTAACTCCTCCTCCTCCTCCCAGTAATTTCCCCAGTCTTAGGGTTCTGTATTTTGCTGTAATGCCTCACAGAACTCACAGACACCCAAGGGTTCGTCTCACATAGCAGTGGTGGAGGCTGGCAGGCTGGCGAGTCCCAGGTGCTGGCAAGTCCCGGGTCCATGGCAGATCCTCCCAACTCTCGGGGTTTGATGAACCTCAATCAGCAGATCAGATGACGGCTGCTGTCCCCAATCCAGGGGTGAGGTGAGGATGATCCAAGACACACACCCAGAACAAGAGGAGAGTGAATCTTCCCAGGAGATTCGGAGGTATACCCTCAGGGAAGCTAAGGGTGGTGACTTGAATCCAGCAATGCAGGACTCAAGATACATTTCACCTGTGTTGCCCCAACAGAATTAACCTAAATCTCATCACAGTCGATTGCCAGTCATTATAGGGAATGACTACTATCAGCTGCCCAGCCAAGTTGATACTTGACCTTAACTACTACACTACCCCAAACAGGCATGGATAATGGGATTTACAAAACATCACAGAATGGAGACAATGGCTAGAAGCGCCACATCAAGCAATTCACTGCAACTCATCTATCCAACCGTAGATCAATGTTTTCCTTCACTGACAATGCAGTACTATATGTGCAAAAAGGGTTCATCTTTTTTGTCTGGACCTCCCATGAACCTCTCTGTGTCTTCCTCTTCAATGCCACTGTGTTGATTACTCACGTGTGGTATATTGCCCTTCTCTTCACCCAAATCAATACTTGTCTCTACCTATTTAACAGTGTTTCCTCCCCTCCCACTCCTGGTAACCAACAAAGAAATTTCCTTCTGTATGTAAACCCTTCCTTGACTTTTTACAATAACAAACAAATACTATATTTGTCCTTCTGTGATTGATATATTTCACTCAACATAATGTCCCTCAAGTTCATCTATGTTAGGTGGTGTTTTGCAGATTTTATTTTATTCTTTAGAGCTGGATAGTATTCCATTTATGTATGTACCATAGTTTGGTTATCCGTTCTTCAGTTGATGGACACCTAGGTTGTTTCCATCTTTTGGCTATAATAAATAGTGCTGCCATGAACATGGCTGTGCATATATCTATTCTTGTCCTGGCTCTCACTTCATTAGGATATATACCTAGTCATGGAATTGCTAAGTTAAATGGTATTTCTAATTTCAACTTTTTAAGGAATCACCATACTGCTGTCCACAGTGATTGTATCATTTGACAGTCCCATCATCAGTGTATGAGAGTCCCAATCTCTCCCAATCCTCACCAGAATTTGTTATTTTCTGTCTTGTTGAACTTTATTACTAGTGCTGGGGCAAGATGGTATCTCATTGTTGTTTTGATTTGTATCTCTCTAAGAGCTCTGGTGACATAGTTCATAAGGCACTTGGCTGCTAACCAGAAAGCTGGCTGTTCAAACCCACCAACCACTCCTCAGAAAGAAGATTGGGCAATCTATTTCCATACAGATACTGCCTTAGAAACCCAAAGAGGGGTCACTATGATTTGAGATCGACTTGACAGCAATGAGTTTGGTTTGGTTTCATTTAATGGTTAATGATGTGAACATTTCTTCATGTGTTTATTGGCTTCCTGAATATTTTCCTTGGTGAAGTGTTTACTCATGTCTTCTGCTCACTTTTAAATTAGATTATTTGTCTTTTTGTTGTTGAGATGTTGGAATTTTCTATAAATTTTAAAGATAAATCCCATGTCAGATATGTTATTGCCACATTTTTCCCCCCCAATCTGTAGGTTATCTTTTCACTCTTCTGGAGAAGTTTTTGGAAACACATAAAAATTTAATTTTTAGAAGGTCCCATTCATCTAGTTAAGGAGAATAAATATTTTTAAAAATATTTTTAATTAGACAAAAGAAAGACAAATACTCTCTCTCTCTATATATATATGGGAGGGGAATAAGAGAAAAGAACAAGAGTAAAAGAACAGTAAAGAAAAAAGAATGAAGAAACTGGAAAAAGAAAGAATCAAAAGAAGGAAAAAAAAAGAAAAAAAGAAGGAAACAGAAAAAGAAAAAAAACGACCAGGGAAGGAAAAGAGGGAAAACAATAAAAAAAGGAAGAAAGGAGAAATGAAAAAAAAAAAAAATTAAATGAACAGAAAAATAAAACTGAGGGGGCAGAGCAGGGCAGGGCACCCAGACTGTCAAGGTACACAGACTGAGATGGAACTCCTTCAAGTCCAGAAGGTAGGTAGAGGTGGGGGATGGCCACACCTCCACTCACCAAGAGGGTGTTGGGTATAAGAGTAACAAGGGGAATATTATACATTTCTTGTCCTCAGCCTCCAGTGTGGTTGCCTACACTGTCCTTAGCAAGCAGAGTCTATTCTTACATTGCTGTCCAGCTCAGAACACCTTGTGCAAATATTCACCATGGCTGCACCACTTGTAAATATCCAAAATGGTGCACCCTCAGGACAGTCAACAGTCCACAGCTCTGTTTGTCTCCTTCTTCACTGTTTTCCTTTCTAGCTGTCAGCCACCAATGCAGTAGTCCATGCAGTCCTTGGTCAGTAAAGCTGATTCTAAGGTTCCTGCCCAGATTGGAATGCCACTTATAAATATTCAAATTGGCTCTGCTGTCAAAATAGTCAACAGTCTGCAACTCTGTCTCTTTAGTCACTGTTTTCATTCAGGTTCTTCTACTAATTGGTATTTAAAGTACTTCTGTATCCTTCCCTTCAAAGCTCAGGGTTCCAAGATTATCTTCTGTACCTGTTTCAATTGGTTTCTCATTTCCTTGTTGCACAGGCCCTGCTTAGTTTGTCTGCCTATTCCACCATCTTGCCAGAAGTCTTCAAGCATTCTAAATGCTATTCTTTATTTAGGGTTCAGTTTAAAACAAGGGTTTCTCCTTGTTACTCTACAAATACTTTTTATTTTTCATAATTGCACACAAATATATTGGTAAAAATTGTGTTAAGGCAAAGAAAAGTCAGGATGAGAATATGTAATTTGATATCTAGAAGGCAAATTTGGTTCACTTGAGTTTGCATGGTGTGGAAAATACCTGGGTTGCTCACCACTGTTTCTGCCTCTCTTCTTTCCAGGCACATGGTGGTGGAGAATATGGATTGGAAAGTGATTTTATTTCTGCACCAACTTGAGGTTTTATGTGATCTTGTGATTTGATTTAAGTCAATAAAGTATGAGCACCAGTGGCATGTATCATTTTAGAGCCGAAGTACTTGATATTCATATGAGACTGCCCAGCAACTGTGTCTTATCAGTGTTGATCATGAGAGCCTTTGCATGACCTGATTTTGTGTGCTCCAAGGTCAAAGCACACATCATGCAGAGCTTTCACTAGGATATACAGCTTTACTGGCAACAGAGACTTTTGGCAGGTGAGAAATTACCTTTTTGTTATTGGTGTTTTGATAATTCTTCTATTTTGTTACTAAACCACAAACTAGCCACTACATTGTAAACTAACCAATCCTGACTGATCTACATGGATACCATTTTTGTTGTTTTATTTTCCCTTCCATACATGTCTTTCACTGCTTTTTAAAAACTAATTATCTTTTTTTCAAAGGACTATGAAGTTTGTGAACTTTTCTGACTTTTCACTTGTATGATCTCAAATGACAT
>NW_006922490.1:269472-273114 GCF_000298275.1 Orycteropus afer afer | reverse complement strand
TCCTCAATGTAACCACACTCTTCCCACTTCTTTCTGAGATCCACATTTCCATTTGTCCTTCTTTCCTACCTCTTCTAGACTTCTGAGCTTTATTTTTGTTCAGATGATGACCTTTGGTCTCAGATTGTTGATTGCAGTGAGGAATATGTTCCTCCCTTTCATTATAATTTACTTTATAGGTATATCTATTGTTGGGCTGAAAATTGGTCTTTTGGTGTAGGTTCAGTTCCAGGCTTGAGGGATGTCTCTGTCCATAGTCTCAGTGATTCTTCCAGTCTTCGTAAGACCATTTAGTTTGGTTCTTTTTATGATTTTGAATTTTCTATTTTTTTCTCCCCCTCTGTCCAAGATCTTCTATTATGATCCTAACGAGAAATGGGGTCTATAGTCCTTGATTCTTTGAATGCCTTCAGTCCATTTTGCCCTGGCCAAGGATAGATTAATAGGTGCATCTTACATGGCTGCTCAAACTTAAGATCTCAGTCACTATTCACCATGATAACCATGATAGGATATGTAGAACTTTGTCTTTGTAGACTATGTTATACCAATTGGCCTGCATGTCCCCCAAGACTGTGGTCCTAAGTCCCCTACTCATTTCCTGAATGAGTTTGCTTATGGCTAAGAAGTTTTCAGAACTCTGCCCCTTGTATGTCCTATTATATCCTTGATACATTTGCAGCACAAACAAATGTATAGAAGAAATGCTCTATTATATCTTTGAATATATATGTGTACAATATCTTTGGATATATTTGTACCACATACAAATGTTGTTGTCTTTAGGTGCCATCTAGTTGTCTCTGACCCATAGCAATCCTATGTACCACAGAATGAAACATTGCCTAGTCCTAAGCCAACCTCATAATCCTTGAGTGTATAAGTGCTGCCCACTAGCAAATAGAGAAGCACAACACAGTACCCTGCCTGCATAGATAACATACAAACAAATCAAAGAAAATAAAAATTATGGGCAAGTCACTCCAACATGCAAACACCAATTAAATATAAACACAAAAACGTCACAATGCCTCAAAGACAACAGAGCATCACAGTTACACAAAGAAGCAAGATAAAGCAGGAGAAACAAAGGACCAGGATATAGACCCAAAACATATCCTTGAGGAAGACTCAGCATTGGAACTCCCTGATAAGGAATTCAAAAGAATTATATTTAGGTATCTTCAACAATTTGAGAGATAGATCAAGGAAAACACAGAGAAAATCCTAGAACGATTTCAAAAGACAACACAAAAACAAAATGACAAAATAAATGAAAAATTAGAAATGATACAAAATCTACACACAGAAATGCAGAAGAGTAATACTAAATTTTCAGAAATGGATAAGACATTGAATAGGCAAAGGAGCATAACTGAATCAATGGAAGACAGAATTAGGGATATTGAGGCAAATACCTGAACAAGTCTATGGAGAGGGATAAATCAGAAAAAAGATTTTTTAAAAAATGAAGAAAACCTAAGGTTCATGTGGTATATCTTCAAAAGGAATAACCTATGTGTCATTGGAATTCCAGAACAGGAAGACATAAATAAAACCACAGAGAAAATTGTCAAAGATCTGTTGGAAGAGAATTTTCCTGGTATGATGAAAGATAAGAATATATCTATTCAGGAAGTCCAATGAACCCCAAACAGGATAGACTCCAAAAGAAAATCACCCAGACATATCATCATCAAACTTACCAAACCAAAGACAAAGAAAGAATCATGAGAGCAGCAGGGGACAAACAAAAAGTTACCTACAAGGGCCAGCCAATAAGACTAAGCTTGGATTTCTCAACAAAAACCATGCAGGCGAGAAGATAATGGGATGGTATATAAAATACTGAAAGAGAAAATTTTCCCACCAAAAATTATGTACCCAGCAAAACTGTCCCTCAAATATGATGGTGAAATTAAGACATTTCCAGATAAGCAGAAATTAAAGGAATTTGTTAAAACCAGACCAGCTTTACAAGAGGTGCTAAAGGATGCTCTTTGGACAGAGAAGCAACAATAGCCAACAACAACTGAACGTTAACACAAATGATGATATAACCCAGAAACCAACACAACTATGGAAGCATCCAAAGCAAATAAGCCTACACAATTGTAAACAGAGAACCAGAGACATCAATTGACAAATGAGGACATCTATAAACAAAAAAGAGGGAAAAAATTGTCGTTACAGAACTTCTAGATGATAGGGAAGTCATGACAACTACAAGATAGAACAGACTGTTCTAAACTTGGGAAGAAAACTGTAAATCATGGGGTAACCTCAAAGAAAAATGATAAACCTTCACATCAAAAAAGAGGACTAACATAAATGTTCAGCAAATACTGAAATAATAGCAATGAAGGAAGTGATAATATGACTCATAAAAAAAGAGCTCAGCATAGAAAATTATATGGAACAAAGAAATCAAAACCATGAAAAGGCACATAACAAAAATGACAGCAACAAATTAATATTTGCCAGTAATTACATATCTGGCAAGTGACTAATCTCTAAGATTTATAGCGGAAGAGTGGATGACCAAACTATGGTACATACACATAATGGAATGCTATACAGGACTAAAGAATAATGTGGAGTCTGAGAAACACTGCATAATAAGGATGAACTTGAACAATATTATGCTGAGTGAAATAAGTCAATCACAGAAGGACAAATATGGTATTAGTTCATTGTTCTGGAGGGTGAAGGAAAGGTTTATATATGGAAGGAAACTTTCTTTGTTGGTTGCCAGGGGTAGGAGGGGAGAGGAAGGAACACAGAAAAAAAAAAAAAAAAAGGATTGACCCATGTCCCTTTAGGTTTGTGTATTTCACTGTACATAAATGATATTTCAATAAAATGCATTTAAAAAAAAAAAACTAGGATAAAAGACAAGGAAGCATATTAAATGATGATTAGAAGGTCAATCCAACAAGGGGCATAACAATAATAAATATGTATACATGAAACAGCCCCAATATAAATCAAAATTTAACAAAACTTAAAAGAGAAATAAACAACCCTGTAATAATACCAGGAGATTTTAATGTACTTTTGGTGAAGGGTAGAACAACTAGAGACAAGCTTAACAAAGATACAAATCTAAACAATATAATCAACCAACACAACCTCATAGACATACACAGAACACTGCATCCAAAAACAGCAAATACACATTCTTTTCTAGTGCACATGGATATTTCTCCACAATAGAGCATCTATTCTACCTCAAAGCAAACCTCAATAAATTTAAAACATCAAAAGACTACAAAGCATCTTCTCAAATCACAATATTATAAAATCAGAAATCAATAGTAGGAGGAACAAGGTAAAAAAGAATCAAATACATGGAAAATGAAAAACACCCTGCTTAAAACTACTGAGTAATAGAAGAAATAAAAAATGAAATCAAACAATTCCTTGGATAAAATGAGAATGAAAACATAGCACACCAAATGCTTTGGGACATAGGAAAAGCAGTGCTCAGAAGATAATTTATAGCAATAAATGCACACATCAAAAAAGATGAAAAACCAAAATCAACACCTTAGCCCAACAACTCCAGTTAGAAAAAGAACAGTAAAAAGCCTACACTCATCAGAAGAAAGGAAATAATCAAGAGCAGGAAAAAAAAAAAAA
>NW_006922490.1:267709-268487 GCF_000298275.1 Orycteropus afer afer | reverse complement strand
GAATAGTCCGGTTAGGTTAGAAGGCTCTCAAAATAAGACTGGGAAAGAGCTGCATCATCTGAGTAAACCCAGCCTTACTCATATGGAAAAGAGAAAGCTTTTGAGACCTTCATTTGCTCATGTGGCACCACTCAAATTGAAGAGAAACAGCTGCAGATATACATTAATCATCAGAACATGTAATGTACAAAGTATGAACCTAGGAAAATTGGAAGTTGTCAAAAATGAAAAAGAACGCATAAAGATTGATACCCTCAGCATTAGTGAGCTGAAATGGACTGGTTTTGGCCGTTTTGAATCAGGCAGCCATGTGATCTACTATGCCAGGAATGACAGTTTGAAGAAGAATGGCATGGCATTCATCATCACAAAGGATGTTTCAAGATCTGTCCTGACGTACAATGCTGTCAGTGATAGGATAATATCCATATGCTCACAAGAAAGACCCATTAGTACGACTATTATTCAAATTTATGCACTCACCACCAAAGCCAAAGATGAGGAAATTAAAGATTTTTATCAACTTCTGCAGTATGAAATTGACTGAACATGCAATCAGTATGTGTTAATTATCATGGTGACTGGAATGCAAAAGTTGGAAACAAAGAAGAATCACCAGCAGTTGGAAAATTTTGCCTTGGTGACAGAAATAATGCTCGAACTCACATGGTAGAATTTTGCAAGACCAACGACTTGTTCATTGCAAACACCTTTTTTCAACAACACAAACGGCAGCTCTACAAGTGGACTTCACCAGATGGAACACACAGGAATCAGA